>NC_080386.1:65208911-65228911 GCF_014773155.1 Arachis stenosperma
GCGTTGCAACGGATGCCGGGCGAGTTGCAACGTTGGCTGGGCGGCGTTGCAACGGAGGCAGGTCGCGTTACAGCGTTGGCTGGGGGGCAGTGCAACAGATGCCGGGTGCGTTGCGGCGTTGGCTGGGCGGCGTTGCAACGGAGGCAGGTCGCGTTGCAGCATTGGCTGGGGGGCGGTGCAACAGATGCCGGGCGCGTTGCAGCGTTGGCTGGGGGCGGTGCAACGGATGCTGGGGTCCGTTGCAACGGAGGCGGGGCGCGTTGCAACGGATTCCGGACGCGTTGCAACGTTGGCCGGCGGCGTTGCAACGGATGCAGGGCGCGTTGCAACGTTGGCCGGGGGCGTTGCAACCTTGGCCGGGCGCGTTGCAACCATGGCCTAGGGGGTTGCAACGGAGGCAGGTCGCGTTGCAATGGATGCTGGGCGCGGTGCAACAGATGCTGGAGTCCGGTGCAACGGAAGCAGGGCGCGTTGCAGCGTTGGCTGGGGTCGTTGCATCGGAGGCAGGGCGCCATGCAACGTTGGCCGTGGCCGATGCACCGGAGGCAGGGCGCGTTGCAGCGTTGGCTGGGCGCGGTGCAACGGATGCTGGGGTCCGTTGCAACGGAGGCAGGGCGCATTGCAGCGTTGGCTGGGGGCCGTTGCAACGGATGCTGGGCGCGGTGCAACGGATGCTGGGGTCCGTTGCAACGGAGGCAGGGCGCGTTGCAACGTTGGCCGTGGCCGTTGCAACGGAGGCAGGTAGCGTTGCAACGTTCGCTGGGGGCCGTTGCAACGGATGCTGGACGTGGTGCAACGGATGCTGGGGTCCGTTGCAACGGAGGCAGGGCGCTGATGCAAGTGCATATTTGCTTTATTAGTTAGTTAGTTTAGTTAGTTTTAGCTTAATTTCACTCATTTTCTCTAAATAAACAAGTCCTTTTATGAGTTTTGTTTCCATGTATGATGATATCAAGGAACATGTTAATTCTAGCCAAATTCATGCAAATGTTTTAAGGAATGCATATATGAATGAGTATGAATGAATCTCATGGAATTTGTGCATGAATTGGTAAGACTTTGAAGCTATTTCCTTTGTTGATGATAGGTGATGAAACAAGGAAGCATGGAAGCAAGAAGGATGCAAGCTGGGCAAGAAGGAGTTGGCGTTGCCAACTTGGAAGAGGGCTGCGTTATTGAAGGCAACGCCACACACAAGCCACAAACAAGCAAGCTTGGCCCTGGAGGCAACCAAGGAGCAAAGTTGGCGTTGCCAACTTGAAAACCACGTTGCCAACGCCACACACAAGCCACAAACAAGCAAGCTTGGCCCTGGAGGCAACCAAGGAGCAAAGTTGGCGTTGCCAACTTGAAAACCACGTTGCCAACGCCACACACAAGACACAAGCAAGGAACTTGGCCCTAGAGGAAGCAAAGTTGGCGTTGCCAACTTGAAGCTGGCGTTGCCAACGCCCACACAAGGAATTTGGCCCTGGAGGAAGAGCTGGCGTTGCCAACTCTAGAACCACGTTGCCAACGTCCACCCAAGCAATCTTGGGGAGCTAATTTGGAGCCTTGAGCACATTGCCAGCCTAGAGATGAGGGGCGTTTTTGAGGACAACGCAGGCTAACAACGCCAAACAATCAAGCTTGGCCCTGGAAGAAAAGGAGCTGGCGTTGCCAACTCAAGATGGGCGTTGCCAACGCCACACAACCAAGCAACAAATGGAGCCCTGGAAGAAAAGGAGCTGGCGTTGCCAACTCAAGAATGGCGTTGCCAACGCCACACAAGAATGCTTGGCTAGGCACCAAGTCTTGGTGCCAACCAAGTTCCAAACGCCCACCAGCCGTGCCAACCAAGTTCCAAACGCCCACAAGCGCACCAAACACGTTGCCAACCCAATGGCCTTGCCATGCACGTTGCCAACGCCAGGAAGCAAGCATGGAGCCTTGAGAAGGGCTCGAGCACGTTGCCAACGTGCTAAAGAGAAGGAGTTATTCACAACAACGCCAGGAAATTATGGTGCACGTTGCTAACTTGAAATGTATGGGCGTTATTCACAACAACTCCAACAAGGCAGCCTGACCATGTCCTCTTCAATGGAAGATATCTTGAGCTACAGAGATCCAAATTGAGTGCTTCCAGTTGCATTGGAAAGCTGACATTCAGAGCTTTCCAACCATATATAATAGTCTATGATGGAGCACAAAATTGAAGCCAAACCAGAGTCATCTTTAGGCCCTAAAAACAAGAACATGAAGTGAAATTCAAGAAAGCTAGAGATTGGCCTTGGGGTGTGGGTCGAGCACGTTGCCAACGTGCCACAAGGGGGCGTGTTTTGCAACAACGCCAGCCCCAAGTCCTTGCCTTGGAAGAGTGATGCACGGCACGTTGCCAACTTGGGGTTGAGGGTGCGTTATTCACAACAACTTGGCAACAACTTGGCAGCTTGACCTTACCTTCTTTGAGGAACCATAACTTGAGCTAGGAAAGTCCAATTGAGGTGATTCCAGTGGCATTAGAAAATAGACATCAAGAGCTTTCCAATGATGTATAATAGTCCATATTGAAGCTGAAGGTTGACACTCAAATTCTGGGCTACATTTAGCATGAAAGTAAGGCCAAGAAGAGGAAAAGCAAGTTGTTGGCAACAACTGGGCTAGCAACGCCCAAGTCTCATACTTCATGCCCAGGAAATTGTCCTGCACGTTGCCAACGTGCATTTGGCCTGGAGTTAGTGCCAATAACGCCAAGCCAATGGGCCAGAATCATGATGAATGAACCCTTCCTTTCCAAGCCTAGCAACACCTCCAATTGAGCCAAGAATTCAACAATGAGAAAGCCCACATTGCTAACCCAAATTGAAGATCTCTGAAGAGTTTTAGGAGTAGTATAAATAGAAGAGATTGATGTACTTGTAGAGGACTTTTTACACTTTTGATCACTTTTTAACACTTAGCAGTTTTATTCACTTTTTAGCACTTTTACTAGCTTTGTAAGAACTTCCGGGTACTCTCCGGAGAAGCTCATTTTTGGCTTTTCTATTGGAACTTTTCTTCTTCATTTACAAGTTTAAGCACTTCATTCTTCTTCTTCTTCTTCCTTTACACTTAGTTTAATTCTTGTTTATGGCAATTGTTGTTGAAATTGGAGCAATGACTCACTAAACCCCACTTTCATTAGGGGAGGAGCTCTGTTTGTTGGAATGGATTGATGAACCCATCTTTCCTCCTCAATTCTAGTGGTTGATTTAAAGAGGGAACTCTTGATCTTCACAGATTCAACCACCATCGAGAGAGGGGTTAATCTATATGAATTATGTGGTGAGTTTGAGGAATGAGCCACATAATTCAGTTTAGAGTTCATCCTTTCATGATTTCTTTAATCAATATACCTTGGTTAGTATGTGAGATGTAACTCTCCTTGGTTGAGATTATAGAAATTGTGTGGCTGGATAATATATGAGCTTCATCTCTTCTCATGAACAATTAGATCACGAGAGTGGCAATTGGTTATGTTGAGAGAGATTGAATCACCAAGAGATTGGGATTCAATCACCCACTTGCCATGGATCTATACCCATGATTGAGGAAGATTTGACTAACATCAATTCATGAAAACCAGCATCTCTGATCCCTAATGATCCTCTCTATCATTAATTCTCATTTCTTTTGTTCTTAGTGTTTGAAAACCCATTACCCAATTCCCTTCTACATTCTTGCAATTTATTATTCTTGTCATTTACATTCTGTTTCTTATTTCTTACTCTTATGCTCTTTAGAATTCAGCACTTTAATTCCTTGCAATTTATTTTTGATGTCATTTAAGTTTCTTGCACTTTAAGTTTCCGTCATTTACTTCCATTTTATTTCTCTATTCTAGTTCTTTACATTTTGTGTCATTTAAATTCTTGCAATTATGTTCGAAAAATCAAAATGCTCATGAAATCAAAATTTTGTTCGCTTAACTAGATCTACCATTTAACTAAAGTTGCTTAATCTACCAATCCTCGTGGGATCGACCTCACTCTTAGTGAGTCTTACTACTTGATACGACCCGGTATACTTGCCGGTTGGACGTGAAATCTCAATTTTACGTATCAAGTTTTTGGCGCCGTTGCCGGGGATTGGAAAAGATTGACAATGATTAGGTGAACGGTGATTTAGATTAAGCAATTTTTTTGTGTTTTTGTTAAGCCCACTAACTGTTTGATATTTTGTTTCACTAACCCCAATTTCACTCTAGTTCTAGAGTGTTTCACTTGTGATTTTGGTTTTGTTTGTGTATGTCAGGAGCTAGTAGACGTAATATTGAGGACGAGAGAACCCTCCGAAGGATAAGGAGAGCAGAAAGAGGAAAGTTCATAGTTGGTGAAGAGGAGTCAGAGGAATCAGAGGGAGAAGACCAAGTCATGGAGGATGAGATACAAAATCCTCCTGGAGGGGTCAACAATAATGGTGGACACGCTAGAAGGGTGTTATCTTCGTATACCATCCCTGATCCAAGACATTGTGGGAGCAGCATTGCCACTCCAACCGTTCAGGCCAACAACTTTGAGTTGAAACCTCAGCTCATCACTTTGGTACAGAACAATTGCTCTTATGGAGGGGGACCTCTTGAAGACCCAAATCAACATCTATTTGTTTTTCTGAGGATATGCAATACGGTGAAGACAAATGGAGTGCATCCAGATGTCTACAAGTTGTTGCTATTCCCATTCTCTTTGAGGGATAAAGCCACTCAATGGCTAGAGTCATTCCCCAAGGAAAGCCTCAATGATTGGAATGAAGTGATGAGAAGATTTCTAGCAAAGTTCTACCCACCTCAAAAGATCATCAAGTTGAAGACAGAGGTTCAGACTTTTAGGCAAATGGATGGGGAGTCATTATATGAAGCCTGGGAAAGGTACAAGGCACTAATGAGAAGATGCCCACCTGACATGTTTAGTGATTGGGTCAAACTCCAAAACTTCTATGAAGGCCTAAATCCAGAAGCAAGAAAGGGACTAGATTATTCATCAGGAGGATCACTCAACATGATGAAAACTGCTGAGGAAGCTCAAGACCTCATTGAGATTGTGGCAAACAATCAATATTATTACTCATCAGAGAGGCAGCATAATCCGACCCCAAAGAAAGGTGTAATGGAGCTTGAAGGTGTTGATGCTATCTTGGCACAAAACAAGTTAATGCACCAACAAATCCAACAACAAATGGAGATGATAACAAAGAGAATGGATGGTATGCAACTTGCATCAGTGAACACAACAAATCAACCATCACTTGAATGGGGCCAAGGTGAAGGGACCACGGGTGAACAACCACAAGAACAAGTTCAATACATGCAGAATACTTCAAATTCTCAGGAGGAATTCCATGGTGATACATACAACTCATCTTGGAAGAATCATCCCAATTTAAAGTGGGGAGAAAACCATTGGCAAAAGAACAACAACCACAATCACACCCTTACCACAAACAACCAAAATCACCATACCAACAACACTAACCAATATAGAAAAACACAAAACACATATCAACACCCCCATCATAACTCACAAACTCACCAAAATAACTTCTCTGCGCCATCATCCAACTCACAAAACTACCACACTAATCCAACCAACAACTTCCAACAACAATCAACCCCCATCATACCTCCCATTGACCATCATGAGGCCAGAATCTCAAGTCTGGAAGCAACCTTGCAAGCACTTGCTCAAACCACTCAAGCTTTAGCTAAGGGACAACAAGAACAAGCGGTCACTATGAAGAACATTGAGAGACAAGTGGGACAATTGGCCAAACAAGCCGAGAAACCAACCAATGTTCTCCCAAGTGACACAATACCCAACCCAAGAGAAGAATGTAAGGCTTTGCAGTTAAGGAGTGGCAAGGTAGTTGGTGAAAGTTCAAACAAAGAAGCAATAAAACCCAAGGAGCAAGACACAGTGGAAGTACATGTGGAAAGGAAAGATGAAGAAAAGGGTTCAACATCTAACAAAGGCGAAGAAGTTGTCAAGCCACAAAGCAACCCACCTGGACAAGGAAGCAACCGTGATTGCAATGGGAATGTGAATCCACAACAAGAAGGGGTAAAAGCTTATGTACCCAAGCTTCCATACCCAACTAGGATACACAAAGGAGCAAAGGACCAACAATTCCCAAGGTTCTTAGAGATCTTCAAGAAACTTGAAATCAACATCCCATTGGCAGAAGCTCTAGAACAAATGCCATTATATGCAAAGTTTCTTAAGGAATTGATCACCAAGAAGAGAAGTTGGCAAGAAAAAGAAACCGTGGTTCTCAATCAAGAGTGTAGTGCCATCATTCAACAAGGGTTACCTCCAAAACTCAAAGACCCTGGCAGCTTTCTCATACCTTGCACGATTGGGAGCATGGCTGTTGACAAATCACTTTGTGACCTGGGAGCAAGCATTAACTTAATGCCCCTCACCATGATGAAGAAAATGATGATTGAAGAGCTCAAACCCACAAGGATGTCACTTCAACTTGCTGACAGATCCATCAAAGTACCAAATGGAGTAGTTGAGAACCTCTTGGTGAAGGTGGGAAACTTCATATTTCCAGCTGATTTGTGGTCCTAGACATGGATGAAGAGGGGAACAATTCAGTCATTCTTGGTAGACCCTTTTTGGCTACAGCTAGAACAATCATTGATGTGGAAAAGGGAGAGATGATCTTCAGGGTGCATGATGAACAAATGACCATAAATGTCTTCAAAGCAATGCAACACCCTGTTGAGAAAGAAAATTGCATGAGAATTGATGTAGTGGACTCTTTGGTTGAAGAAGTACTTGACACAAACCATCAAATGCAACATGAGGAAGTCCATAACATCAAGGGACAAGAAGAGAACAAATTGGAAGCATCAAAGGAACCAAGTGAAGCTACCAAAGAAGAGGCACCACAACAAGAGTTGAAACCACTACCCCCTCATCTTAAATATGCGTTCCTTGGTGAGAAAGAAAGCTTCCCAGTGATCATCAATTCCACATTGAATGCAGAAGAAGAAGAAAAGCTCCTTGTGGTTTTGAGAGCTCACAAAGAGGCTTTGGGGTGGACCATTGATGACTTGAAAGGCATAAGCCCTGCCATATGCATGCACAAGATACTCTTGGAGGAGAACTCCAAACCTGTGGTACAACCTCAAAGAAGATTGAATCCCACAATGAAGGAGGTTGTTCAAAAGGAAGTTCTGAAGTTGTGTAAAGCTGGGATCATCTACCCTATATCTGACAGCCCATGGGTTAGTCCAGTGCAAGTAGTACCCAAGAAAGGGGGGATGACTGTCATTGTTAATGAGAAGAATGAGCTTATGCCAACACGAACAGTGACAGGGTGGAGGATGTGCATAGACTATAGGAGGTTGAATGATGCCACAAGAAAAGATCACTTTCCTCTACCTTTCATTGACCAGATGCTTGAGAGGTTGGCTGGCCATGCTTATTATTGTTTTCTTGATGGATATTCTGGGTATAATCAGATTGTGGTTGACCCCATGGATCAAGAGAAGACTTCCTTCACTTGTCCCTTTGGAGTTTTTGCATACAGGAGAATGCCATTTGGACTATGTAATGCTCCAGCTACCTTCCAAAGGTGCATGCTATCAATCTTCTCAGACATGGTAGAAAAATTCATTGAAGTCTTTATGGATGATTTCTCTGTTTTTGGTGATTCCTTCAATACTTGCTTGCACCATCTTACCTTAGTCTTGAAAAGATGCCAAGAAACAAACTTAGTTTTGAATTGGGAGAAATGCCATTTCATGGTACCCGAAGGCATTGTTCTTGGTCATAAAATTTCAAGAAAGGGTATAGAAGTTGACAAGGCAAAAGTAGAAATTATAGAAAAACTTCCTTTGCCAACTAGTGTGAAAGCTGTTAGAAGTTTCTTAGGACATGCTGGATTTTATAGGAGATTCATCAAAGATTTTTCCAAAATAGCAAAGCCACTAAGCAATTTGTTGGTGGTAGAAAATCCTTTTATCTTTGATGATGAATGCAAGCATGCTTTTGAAACTCTAAAGGCTAAGCTCACCACAGCACCAATCATCACACCCCCAAGTTGGGGACTACCTTTTGAACTCATGTGTGATGCGAGTAACCTTGCAATTGGCGCTGTGTTGGGGCAAAGGAAGGAAAAGAAGCTTCATGTTATCTACTATGCAAGTAAGGTGTTGAATGAAGCTCAAAAGAACTACACCACAACAGAGAAAGAGCTACTAGCTGTGGTATATGCTTTTGATAAGTTTAGACAATATTTGATTGGATCCAAAGTCTTAGTGTATACTGACCATGCTGCTCTTAAGTATCTCATGTCAAAACAGGATGCCAAACCAAGGCTAATCAGATGGGTGCTACTCCTACAAGAGTTTGACATAGAGATCAAAGATAGAAAGGGCAATGAAAATCAAGTTGCTGACCACTTATCAAGGGTGCCACAAGATGCATGCCAAGACAACTTTCCATCAATAAATGAAGAATTTCCAGATGAGCATCTCTTGCACATTCAACATGTCCCTTGGTTTGCAGACATGGCCAACTACAAGGCAGGAAGAATCATTCCACAAGAGTACACAAAACAACAAGTCAAGAAGCTGTTGCATGAGGCTAAGTTCTTCTTCTGGGATGACCCATTCTTGTTCAAAAGATGCCCAGATGGAATGATAAGAAAATGTGTGTCAGAGGATGAGATGAAGGACATACTATGGCATTGTCACAACTCCAATTATGGTGGTCATTTTGGGGCTGAAAGAACGGCTGCAAAGGTCCTACAAAGTGGTTTCTATTGGCCTTCAATCTTCAAGGATGCTAGAGAGTTTGTGAGCCATTGCAATGAATGTCAAAGAACAGGGGTTTTGTCAAAGAAAAATGAGATGCCTCAGAAGTTCATTTTGGAAGTGGAACTCTTTGATCTATGGGGAATAGATTTCATGGGACCTTTTCCTCCATCCTACACATTCAAATACATCTTGGTAGCAGTAGAGTATGTCTCCAAATGGGTAGAAGCAATAGCCACCACCACATGTGACACCAACGTGGTCTTGCAATTTCTCAAGAAGAACATCTTCACTAGATTTGGAGTGCCCAAAGGACTTATAAGTGATGGGGGAAGCCACTTTTGCAACAAGCAACTAAACTCCTTACTCCACAAATATGGTGTCACTCACAAAGTAGCCACACCATATCACCCTCAAACCAATGGGCAAGCTGAACTTGCCAACAGAGAGCTAAAAAGGATCTTGGAGAAGACTGTGGGAACAACAAGAAAGGACTGGGTTAGGAAGCTGGATGATGCACTTTGGGCATATAGGACAGCCTTCAAGACACCCATAGGAAAATCTCCATTTCAGCTGGTGTATGGAAAGGCATGCCATCTCCTGTGGAGCTTGAACATAAGGCCTTTTGGGCCACCAAACTTCTGAATTTAGATGCTCAAGCAGCAGGAGAGAAGAGGTTGCTACAACTCAATGAACTTGAGGAGTTCAGATTGGAGGCATATGACAATGCCAAAATATACAAGGAGAGAGCAAAGAGATGGCATGATAAGAGGATCTCTCAAAGAACATTTGAACCGGGCCAAAAGGTGTTGTTATTCAATTCAAGATTGAAGTTTTTCCCTGGGAAGCTGAGGTCTAGATGGACTGGTCCATACACCATCACCAAAGTATCACCTCATGGCTATGTCGAATTACTTGATGAAGCCTCAAAACAAACCTTCACAGCCAATGGACATAGGGTGAAGCACTATTTTGGTGGCCCTTGGAGCAAGGAAGAGAGTGTGCAACTCTTAACATGAGCAAAGAAGCTGCATTGTCAAGCTAAGGACAATAAACAAGCGCTTCATGGGAGACAACCCATGCACAGGGAGTCTTTTATTTTCATACTTTAGTAACCAATAATGATTAAGTAGACTAGTACATGGTGTATGCAAGGCACTAAGTTTGGTGTGGCCAATCTTGAAGTAATGGCAAAAGTGTGCTCTACAACACTTAGCCACAAACTAAGTTTGGTGTCCATACATACACGAAAATGCTAGACTATGGAAAGATAGTCATCTATTTTATTCAAAAAAAAAAAAATAATAAAATAAAAAAAAAAGAAAAAAACGTGAATTAGCATATAATGTAGGTAAAATACTAAATTTGATGTGGCTATCTTTGGAGTTAATTCCATAGAGCACTTAGTCACAAACTAAGTTTGGTGTCTTTACTTACATTAATAATGCTAGAAAAAAAATAGATTAGGGAATCAAGTCATAAATTTTAATTTTAGTTTAGTCAATTTTGCATAGGAATATAATCATAAGTTGTTAGCTACTTTAAGAATCTTATGCTTTTGGACTTTTGTTGCAGGAAAGAAAGAAAGAAGTGATGGGGAATCTTGGAAGCATATAATGAAAGAAAGAAAGAAATGATGGAGAATCATGGTGAATAAGGTCACAGATATGGGAAGTCACATGAGTTTTAAACTTTGTGCATTGGAAAGAAGTGAACTCAACATGCATTGGGCACAAGGAAGCATACCCCCCTTGCCATGACCGTGCCTTAAATGCTACTAGAACCATACCTTCCCACCAACTTTCACTTTAAATACTTCAACCATATTCACCAAACCTCATTCTTCATCACTCATTCTTCTACTCCCATAACCTCATTTAAGTACCCGAACTCACACTACACCCCTATCTCACTCCATGTTTCATATATTCTTGCCTTAGGCCTAATTTTTACCCAACAAAACTCTTGAAGCATTACATCTCTCACATAGCCGAAACACTCAACCTCCTTCACCATCATCTTCTATCTTCTCTAAGTCACCGTGCTCATCTTATATCTCTCTCTCATTCACAACCATTTTCTTTATGCTTGAGGACAAGCATTGATCTAAGTTTGGTGTGGAAGATTCAACCTTGCAAGTGAATCTCAATGGCCTCATCATCAAGGGATAGGAGAGAAGATGAATTTGATGAAAGAAGATTCAAATCCAAACACAATGAGAGGATCTTTAGTTGGATGTCAAGCAAAGATGTTGTTCCAGAGCTACCATTCAAGCTTAAAAAAGATGAATATCCTGAGATACAAAAAATAATTAGAAAAAGGGGATGGGAGTTTCTCTGTGATCAACCTCAAGAAGTGAGCATGCTTCTCATCCATGAGTTCTACACTAATGTGATAAGAGAGTATGATGATGAAGAACCTTACATGAGTTATGTAAGAGGTGTGAATGTTGATTTCAGCCCGGACAACATCAACAGGGTGCTAAAGGTCAAGGCAAAATAGTTCAAACGAGCTAGCTATGAAGAAAGGGTTGAAAATAACCCAAGATATGTGGATGTAGTGAGTGACTTATGCAGAATAGGCACGGATTGGGTGTTGGATTCACATGGACAACCACTCAAACTTTGGAGAGGTGATCTCATACCTCAAGCAAAAGGATGGCATGACATAGTGAGGAGATCATTGATGTCCACTTCAAATAATTCTGAGGTAACGGTGAATAGAGCAATAATGATCCATTGTATAATGAAAGGAGGGGAAATCAATGTTGGAGACATCATAGCCAAGAACATCATTGACATAGCTCAAAAAGTCAAACAGGACAGCTGGCTAGGATATCCTAGTACTATTCTACGCCTATGTGAAGAAGCTGGAGTGCCTCTGGAAGAATTTGGAGAAACTGATTTGGTCTCTGTTGGGAAACCTCTTACCAAAGAAAGGTTTGAGTTCATCACCACAACTCAATTGGAAAGGCAACCTTTAGCAAGAAAGAAGCAAAAAGAAAGAAGATCCAAAGGGGGATTCAACAACAAAGCAACAAGGAGAGTTAAGAAGTAAAAAGAAACAAGATCAAAAGGGCAAAGGAAAGCAAGGAGAATCAAGCAAAGGAAAAGAGACATGAAGACTAAAGGTGGTGAAGTTCCTTTGTTTTTCTTTGTGTTTCTTTATGTTTTATTAAATAAAGAAGATGTATGTCTGAAATATGGTATACCTTCTAGGATGCATTTTCTTTTTGAAGCATTGTCTTTTATGTTGCCCATTCCATGCATCACCACTCACAGATTTGGAATAGTTGCTTGTCTTTAATATTTTTACTTGTCATTGGAATAAAAGATGTAGTTTGAAGCAAGAACAGAGAGAAATCTAGCTTAAAAAGGATCATGTTGTCCCATGAGAAAAGTGCTAGCATACATGCATTTATTGTGAAAGAAGCAATACTCAATGATTTCAAAAGAATGCTTGCTATACAAGACTAGTTTGGTTAAGGATCACAAGGACTTTATTAGTAAAAGCACAAATAACCTTGACAATAAAGAAAATAGAGTACAAAGAATGAAAGGCTAGGCATCAATGACAAAATTTGGATATGTGTCTGTGGTGATTGATGTTAAGAGACATACTTGGGCTAGTAAATCCGAGGGGTGCTTCATCACCCGGTAACTTGAGTTAACTAACTCGGGATTATCGATTGAAAACCCACAATCAAGAGTAGCTCTATAACAGAACATTTAGCAACCCAAAGAGGTGCTGGACACCACTATCCAAACAAAATTTCAATGTTATATGCCTGTGACTGAATGTGTTAAGGAAAGAGGCTTGAGTGAGTAAATCTTTAAGAGTGTCTCAACACTTAACAACTTGAACCAACTGGTTTGGGATTGTTGATTGAAAGCTTATGCTAAAGAGCCGCCTTAAGACAAGATTTCGAGCTTAATTGAAAAAAAAAAAAAAGAGAAGGAAAAAGAAATAAGCAAAAAAAAATTGGTTCAAGGATCATGTGCTAAGGTATGAAAGAAGTATAGTGAAGTTAACCAATTTAGTAGTGAAGCAAGCATTTTAATTGAAAAAGTTGGATAGTTGTGTTCAATTACAATAAATTAATGACCACACAAGTGAGGATGACATGCTCAATGAGAAATTACTCTCTGGAAGAACATTCAAGTCTTACATCTTAAATTCTTGTGACAAAGTCCTTTATATTTTGCTTGAGGACAAGCAATACTTTAAGTTTGGTGTTGTGATGCAAGTGCATATTTGCTTTATTAGTTAGTTAGTTTAGTTAGTTTTAGCTTAATTTCACTCATTTTCTCTAAATAAACAAGTCCTTTTATGAGTTTTGTTTCCATGTATGATGATATCAAGGAACATGTTAATTCTAGCCAAATTCATGCAAATGTTTTAAGGAATGCATATATGAATGAGTATGAATGAATCTCATGGAATTTGTGCATGAATTGGTAAGACTTTGAAGCTATTTCCTTTGTTGATGATAGGTGATGAAACAAGGAAGCATGGAAGCAAGAAGGATGCAAGCTGGGCAAGAAGGAGTTGGCGTTGCCAACTTGGAAGAGGGCTGCGTTATTGAAGGCAACGCCACACACAAGCCACAAACAAGCAAGCTTGGCCCTGGAGGCAACCAAGGAGCAAAGTTGGCGTTGCCAACTTGAAAACCACGTTGCCAACGCCACACACAAGCCACAAACAAGCAAGCTTGGCCCTGGAGGCAACTAAGGAGCAAAGTTGGCGTTGCCAACTTGAAAACCACGTTGCCAACGCCACACACAAGACACAAGCAAGGAACTTGGCCCTAGAGGAAGCAAAGTTGGCGTTGCCAACTTGAAGCTGGCGTTGCCAACGCCCACACAAGGAATTTGGCCCTGGAGGAAGAGCTGGCGTTGCCAACTCTAGAACCACGTTGCCAACGTCCACCCAAGCAATCTTGGGGAGCTAATTTGGAGCCTCGAGCACGTTGCCAGCCTAGAGATGAGGGGCGTTTTTGAGGACAACGCAGGCTAACAACGCCAAACAATCAAGCTTGGCCCTGGAAGAAAAGGAGCTGGCGTTGCCAACTCAAGATGGGCGTTGCCAACGCACACAACCAAGCAACAAATGGAGCCCTGGAAGAAAAGGAGCTGGCGTTGCCAACTCAAGAATGGCGTTGCCAACGCCACACAAGAATGCTTGGCTAGGCACCAAGTCTTGGTGCCAACCAAGTTCCAAACGCCCACCAGCCGTGCCAACCAAGTTCCAAACGCCCACAAGCGCACCAAACACGTTGCCAACGCCCAATGGCCTTGCCATGCACGTTGCCAACGCCAGGAAGCAAGCATGGAGCCTTGAGAAGGGCTCGAGCACGTTGCCAACGTGCTAAAGAGAAGGAGTTATTCACAACAACGCCAGGAAATTATGGTGCACGTTGCTAACTTGAAATGTATGGGCGTTATTCACAACAACTCCAACAAGGCAGCCTGACCATGTCCTCTTCAATGGAAGATATCTTGAGCTACAGAGATCCAAATTGAGTGCTTCTAGTTGCATTGGAAAGCTGACATTCAGAGCTTTCCAACCATATATAATAGTCTATGATGGAGCACAAAATTGAAGCCAAACCAGAGTCATCTTTAGGCCCTAAAAACAAGAACATGAAGTGAAATTCAAGAAAGCTAGAGATTGGCCTTGGGGTGTGGGTCGAGCACGTTGCCAACGTGCCACAAGGGGGGCGTGTTTTGCAACAACGCCAGCCCCAAGTCCTTGCCTTGGAAGAGTGATGCACGGGCACGTTGCCAACTTGGGGTTGAGGGTGGGTTATTCACAACAACTTGGCAACAACTTGGCAACTTGACCTTACCTTCTTTGAGGAACCATAACTTGAGCTAGGAAAGTCCAATTGAGGTGATTCCAGTGGCATTAGAAAATAGACATCAAGAGCTTTCCAATGATGTATAATAGTCCATATTGAAGCTGAAGGTTGACACTCAAATTCTGGGCTACATTTAGCATGAAAGTAAGGCCAAGAAGAGGAAAAGCAAGTTGTTGGCAACAACTTGGGCTAGCAACGCCCAAGTCTCATACTTCATGCCCAGGAAATTGTCCTGCACATTGCCAACGTGCATTTGGCCTGGAGTTAGTGCCAATAACGCCAAGCCAATGGGCCAGAATCATGATGAATGAACCCTTCCTTTCCAAGCCTAGCAACACCTCCAATTGAGCCAAGAATTCAACAATGAGAAAGCCCACATTGCTAACCCAAATTGAAGATCTCTGAAGAGTTTTAGGAGTAGTATAAATAGAAGAGATTGATGTACTTGTAGAGGACTTTTTACACTTTTGATCACTTTTAACACTTAGCAGTTTTATTCACTTTTTAGCACTTTTACTAGCTTTGTAAGAACTTCCGGGTACTCTCCGGAGAAGCTCATTTTTGGCTTTTCTATTGGAACTTTTCTTCTTCATTTACAAGTTTTAAGCACTTCATTCTTCTTCTTCTTCTTCCTTTACACTTAGTTAATTCTTGTTTATGGCAATTGTTGTTGAAATTGGAGCAATGACTCACTAAACCCCACTTTCATTAGGGGGAGGAGCTCTGTTTGTTGGAATGGATTGATGAACCCATCTTTCCTCCTCAATTCTAGTGGTTGATTTAAAGAGGGAACTCTTGATCTTCACAGATTCAACCACCATCGAGAGAGGGGTTAATCTATATGAATTATGTGGTGAGTTTGAGGAATGAGCCACATAATTCAGTTTAGAGTTCATCCTTTCATGATTTCTTTAATCAATATACCTTGGTTAGTATGTGAGATGTAACTCTCCTTGGTTGAGATTATAGAAATTGTGTGGCTGGATAATATATGAGCTTCATCTCTTCTCATGAACAATTAGATCACGAGAGTGGCAATTGGTTATGTTGAGAGAGATTGAATCACCAAGAGATTGAGATTCAATCACCCACTTGCCATGGATCTATACCCATGATTGAGGAAGATTTGACTAACATCAATTCATGAAAACCAGCATCTCTGATCCCTAATGATCCTCTCTATCATTAATTCTCATTTCTTTTGTTCTTAGTGTTTGAAAACCCATTACCCAATTCCCTTCTACATTCTTGCAATTTATTATTCTTGTCATTTACATTCTGTTTCTTATTTCTTACTCTTATGCTCCTTAGAATTCAGCACTTTAATTCCTTGCAATTTATTTTTGATGTCATTTAAGTTTCTTGCACTTTAAGTTTCCGTCATTTACTTCCATTTTATTTCTCTATTCTAGTTCTTTACATTTTGTGTCATTTAAATTCTTGCAATTATGTTCGAAAAATCAAAATGCTCATGAAATCAAAATTTTGTTCGCTTAACTAGATCTACCATTTAACTAAAGTTGCTTAATCTACCAATCCTCGTGGGATCGACCTCACTCTTAGTGAGTCTTACTACTTGATACGACCCGGTATACTTGCCGGTTGGACGTGAAATCTCAATTTTACGTATCAGGCGCGTTGCAACGTTGGCTGGGGTCGTTGCAACGGAGGCGGGGCGCCATGCATCGTTGGGCGTGGCCGTTGCACCGGAGGCAGGGCGCGTTGCAGCGTTGGAAGGGGGGCCGTTGCAACGGATGCTGGACGTGGTGCAACAGATGCTGGGGTCAGTTGCAACGGAGGCAGGGCGCGTTGCAACGTTGGCTGTGGCTGTTGCAACGGAGGCAGGTCGCGTTGCAACGTTGGCTGGGGGCCGTTGCAACGGATGCTGGCGCGGAGCAACGGATACTGGGGTCCGTTGCAACGGAGGCAGGGCGCGTTGCAACGTTGGCCGTGGCCGTTGCAACGGAGGCAGGTCGCGTTGCAACGTTGGCTGGGGGCCGTTGCAACGGATGCTGGGCGCGGTGCAACGGATGCTGGGGTCCGTTGCAACGGAGGCAGGGCGCGTTGCAACGTTGGCTGGGGTCGTTGCAACGGAGGCGGGGCGCCATGCATCGTTGGCCGTGGCCGTTGCACCGGAGGCAGGGCGCGTTGCAGCGTTGGCTGGGCGCCGTTGCAACGGATGCTGGGCGCGGTGCAAAGTTGGCTGGGGTCGTTGCAACGGAGGCAGGGCGCCCTGCAACGTTGGCCGTGGCCGTTGCACCGGAGGCAGGGCGCGTTGCAACGTTGGCTGGGGGCCGTTGCAACGGATGCTGGACGCGGTGCAACGGATGCTGGGGTCCGTTGCAACGGAGGCAAGGCGCGTTGCAACGTTGGCTGTGGCCGTTGCAACGGAGGCAGGTCGCGTTGCAACGTTGGCTGGGGGCCGTTGCAACGGATGCTGGCGCGGTGCAACGGATGCTGGGGTCCGTTGCAACGGAGGCAGGGCGCGTTGCAACGTTGGTCGTGGCCGTTGCAACGGAGGCAGGTCGCGTTGCAACGTTTGCTGGGGGCCGTTGCAACGGATGCTGGGCGCGGTGCAACGTTGGCTGGGGTCGTTGCAACGGAGGCAGGGCGCCATGCAACGTTGGCCGCGGCCGTTGCACCGGAGGCAGGGCGCGTTGCAGCGTTGGCTGGGGGCCGTTGCAACGGATGTTGGACGCGGTGCAACGGATGCTGGGGTCCGTTGCAACGGAGGCAGGACGCCATGCAACGTTGGCCGTGGCCGTTGCACCGGAGGCAGGGCGCGTTGCAGCGTTGGCTGGGGGCTGTTGCAACGGATGCTGGACGCGGTGCAACGGATGCTGGGGTCCGTTTCAACGGAGGCAGGGCGCGTTGCATCGTTGGCTGTGGCCGTTGCAACGGAGGCAGGTCGCGTTGCAACGTTGGCTGGGGGCCGTTGCAACGGATGCTGGCGCGGTGCAACGGATGCTGGGGTCCGTTGCAACGGAGGCAGGGCGCGTTGCAACGTTGGCCGTGGCCGTTGCAACGGAGGCAGGTCGCGTTGCAACGTTGGCTGGGGGCCGTTGCAACGGATGTTGGCGCGGTGCAACGAATGCTGGGCGCGGTGCAACGGATGCTGGGCGCGGTGCAATGGTGGCAGGTCGCGTTGCAACGTTGGCCGTGGCCGTTGTACCGGAGGCAGGGCGCGGTGCAACGTTGGCCGTGGCCGTTGCAACGGAGGAAGGTCGCGTTGCAACGTTGGCTGGGGGCCGTTGCAACGGATGTTGGCGCGGTGCAACGGATGCTGGGGTCCGTTGCAACGGAGGCAGGGCGCGTTGCAACGTTGGCCGTGGCTGTTGCAACGGAGGCAGGTCGCGTTGCAACGTTGGCTGGGGGCCGTTGCAACGGATGCTGGCGCGGTGCAACGGATGCTGGGCGCGGTGCAACGGATGCTGGGCGCGGTGCAACGGTGGTAGGTCGCGTTGCAACGTTGGCCGTGGCCGTTGCACCGGAGGCAGGGCGCGGTGCAACGTTGGCCGGGGTCGTTGCAACGGAGGCAGGGCGGCATGCAACGTTGGCCGCGGCCGTTGCAACGGAGGCAGGGCGGCTTGCAACGGACGGTGGGCGCGTTGCAACGCATGCTGGGCGCGATGCATCGTTGGCTGCTAGCGTTGCAACGGAGGCTGGGTTTGGTGCATCGTTGGCTGGGAGCGTTGCAACGGAAGCACCGGCCGGTGCACGGCCGTTGCAACGGAGGGGCCAAATTTTCATATCTCACAATTGGCTCGTGCAATTTTCCTGAAATTTTGAGGGAACCTTGGTAATATTATTTAAAGGCTGCACAAAAAAATCCAGGTCAAAAATCGCACTTTTGCTCCGTTTTTCATTTTTTTTGAATTTCCTGCTTTTCGGGTGGGAAAAAAATCGGCAAAAAAAATCCACACGGTGTAAATTCACCAAATTTGGTGGATGGAAAGATCTTATTTTTCTAGAGATTGTCGCAAAAAACGGCGTCAAAATTCGACCTCTAGAGTAGTTTCCTCGAGTATGTCTCCTCACGGAAAAGGATGTCTACCCGTGGCACTTTGGTAATGACTCGGCAGCCTATTATAGGGGGGAGGGGTGTCGTGCTGCCAAAACTCGAGTTGCCCAAAGGCTTGCTGGGTGCAATGCCAGCAAGATGCACGATGCCTTGCCATCCCCTAGGCACACTAGCAAGCTCGTTGTGGTTGTGGTGTGCCGTCGGGGTCCCCCGCCCCGGGTCCAAGGTTGAGCACGGGCGTCGGGCTGCTGCAAACCCCGATCACCAAAGGACCAAGAAGGGAAACACGTCCATGCACGGCCCATCTAGGCACCACCTAGGGAGCATGGCGTGGTGGAGTTGTGCCTTGTGCGCCCGCGGCGTGCTCGCCCTACGTCTAGGGTCGACGCAAGACGGTGCCCGACGCGGTGTTGGTTTTGTTGTGCGTGTTGCCTAATCTAGACGGTGCGGCTGTTCGATTATCGCCCGAAGCACCTCACGCCTCGGGCTGTCCCTTGAATGTTCTTCGTTGCTTCCCCCGAACCCTGCCCAGCGGAGTTGGCTCGGCACTCCCGTATGCTTCCGCTTGCCTGCACGCTCCAAGGCGTGCGGGGCGCGGTTCGTCCGGGCGTGCTGGGTTTGCGGACCGTGGTGGTGGATGAGCGGTGTGTGGGTCCTGAGTGCTGTATGGCTCGTTGCCTCGCGTAATGAACGGGCGCACCGGACTCTATTCATGTGTCGGCTCGAGCGACGGCGCTCGTTCCACGGTTGTGCGGCTCCTGTGTTTCCTACCCCGCGGTGTGGTATCCCTGCTGATGACATGTCATCATATACCCATTTTCTATGCTTTTTCATACAAGAAATTGATGATTTGTGCTTAAATATTGAATGCTTTTTGTACTTAAACGATATATTTTCTTGATATTTTAATTTTATAAATCTTGTAGGAAATAAGAAGAAAAAGAAGCAAAGAAGCACAAAAAAAGGAGAAAAAAGAGCTTTGGGGTACACTTTGAAGTTGGGGTACACTTTGGAGCCTTAGGCCACGCTTTTAAAAGCGTGGCCCATGACCAAATCAAGAAAGGAAGCAGCCAGCACGCACACGATCCTGCCCTTGCCAAGGGCAGGGCAGAATTGTGATGCAAAGTATGGTTGGAAGCAAAATTTTCGCTAAGTTAAAATCTGGCCGCACACAGCATGACCATGCCTACTTCAAAGGGCTATAACTTGAGCTACAGACGTCCGATTGATGTGCTTCCAGTTGCGTTGGAAAGCTGACATTCAGAGCTTTCCAACGATATATAGAAATCCATATTTGGCGTTCAATTGAGGCAGGAACGAAAGGCATCTTTAAGGGC
>NC_080386.1:65233911-65236411 GCF_014773155.1 Arachis stenosperma
AACGGAGGCAGGGCGCGTTGCAGCGTTGGCTGGGGTCGTTGCAACGGAGGCAGGGCGCCATGCAACGTTGGCCGTGGCCGATGCACCGGAGGCAGGGCGCATTGCAGCGTTGGCTGGGGGCCGTTGCAACGGATGCTGGGCGCAGTGCAACGGATGCTGGGGTCCGTTGCAACGGAGGCAGGGCGCATTGCAGCGTTGGCTGGGGGCCGTTGCAACGGAGGCTGGGCGCGGTGCAACGGATGCTGGGGTCCGTTGCAACGGAGGCAGGGCGCGTTGCAACGTTGGCCGTGGCCGTTGCAACGGAGGCAGGTCGCGTTGCAACGTTCGCTGGGGGCCGTTGCAACGGATGCTGGACGTGGTGCAACGGATGCTGGGGTCCGTTGCAACGGAGGCAGGGCGCGTTGCAACGTTGGCTGGGGTCGTTGCAACGGAGGCGGGGCGCCATGCATCGTTGGGCGTGGCCGTTGCACCGGAGGCAGGGCGCGTTGCAGCGTTGGATGGGGGGCCGTTGCAACGGATGCTGGACGTGGTGCAACAGATGCTGGGGTCCGATGCAACGGAGGCAGGGCGCGTTGCAACGTTGGCTGTGGCCGTTGCAACGGAGGCAGGTCGCGTTGCAACGTTGGCTGGGGGCCGTTGCAACAGATGCTGGCACGGAGCAACGGATGCTGGGGTCCGTTGCAACGGAGGCAGGGCACGTTGCAACGTTGGCCGTGGCCGTTGCAACGGAGGCAGGTCGCGTTGCAACGTTGGCTGGGGGCCGTTGCAACGGATGCTGGGCGCGTTGCAATGGATGCTGGGGTCCGTTGCAACGGAGGCAGGGCGCGTTGCAACGTTGGCTGGGGTCGTTGCAACGGAGGCGGGGCGCCATGCATCGTTGGCCGTGGCCGTTGCACCGGAGGCAGGGCGCGTTGTAGCGTTGGCTGGGCGCCGTTGCAACGGATGCTGGGCGCGGTGCAAAGTTGGCTGGGGTCGTTGCAACGGAGGCAGGGCGCCCTGCAACGTTGGCAGTGGCCGTTGCACCGGAGGCAGTGCGCGTTGCAGCGTTGGCTGGGGGCCGTTGCAACGGATGCTGGACGCGGTGCAACGGATGCTGGGGTCCGTTGCAACGGAGGCAGGGCGCGTTGCAACGTTGGCCGTGGCCATTGCAACGGAGGCAGGTCGCGTTGCAACGTTGGCTGGGGGCCGTTGCAACGGATGCTGGGCGCGGTGCAACGTTGGCTGGGGTCGTTGCAACGGAGGCAGGGCGCCATGCAACGTTGGCCGTGGCCGTTGCACCGGAGGCAGGGCGCGTTGCAGCGTTGGCTGGGGGCCGTTGCAACGGATGCTGGACGCGGTGCAACGGATGCTGGGGTCCGTTGCAACGGAGGCAGGACGCCATGCAACGTTGGCCGTGGCCGTTGCACCGGAGGCAGGGCGCGTTGCAGCGTTGGCTGGGGGCCGTTGCAACGGATGCTGGACGCGGTGCAACGGATGCTGGGGTCCGTTGCAATGGAGGCAGGGCGCGTTGCAACGTTGGCTGTGGCCATTGCAACGGAGGCAGGTCGCGTTGCAACGTTGGCTGGGGGCCGTTGCAACGGATGCTGGCACGGTGCAACGGATGCTGGGGTCCGTTGCAACGGAGGCAGGGCGCGTTGCAACGTTGGCCGTGGCCGTTGCAACGGAGGCAGGTCGCGTTGCAACGTTGGCTGGGGGCCGTTGCAACGGATGCTGGCGCGGTGCAACGGATGCTGGGCGCGGTGCAACGGATGCTGGGCGCGGTGCAACGGTGGCAGGTCGCGTTGCAACGTTGGCCGTGGCCGTTGCACCGGAGGCAGGGCGCGGTGCAACGTTGGCCGTGGCCGTTGCAACGGAGGCAGGTCGCGTTGCAACGTTGGCTGGGGGCCGTTGCAACGGATGCTGGCGCGGTGCAACGGATGCTGGGGTCCGTTGCAACGGAGGCAGGGCGCGTTGCAACGTTGGCCGTGGCCGTTGCAACGGAGGCAGGTCGCGTTGCAACGTTGGCTGGGGGCCGTTGCAACGGATGCTGGGGCGGTGCAACGGATGCTGGGCGCGGTGCAACGGATGCTGGGCGCGGTGCAACGGTGGCAGGTCGCGTTGCAACGTTGGCCGTGGCCGTTGCACCGGAGGCAGGGCGCGGTGCAACGTTGGCCGTGGCCGTTGCAACGGAGGCAGGTCGCGTTGCAACGTTGGCTGGGGGCCGTTGCAACGGATGCTGGCGCGGTGCAACGGATGCTGGGCGCGGTGCAACGGTGGCAGGTCGCGTTGCAACGTTGGCTGTGGCCGTTGCACCGGAGGCAGGGCGCGGTGCAACGTTGGCCGGGGTCGTTGCAACGGAGGCAGGGCGGCATGCAACGTTGGCCGCGGCCGTTGCAACGGAGGCAGGGCGGCTTGCAACGGACGGTGGGCGCGTTGCAACGCATGCTGGGCGCGATGCATCGTTGTCTGCTAGCGTTGCAACGGAGGCTGGGTTTGGTGCATCGTTGGCTGGGAGCGTTGC
>NC_080386.1:65241411-65243911 GCF_014773155.1 Arachis stenosperma
GAATGAGGTTGTAAGGGAGGAAAACAACCAAGGGAGTCCACACTCCAATGAAGTAGAAAGTTGTATGGAAGATGATTTAATTGAACCATCAATCCAAGAGGTTCTTGATGAAGAGGACACTCCAACCATCACACAACACCTAAGTCTTGAAATCAAGGAAGTGAAGGCAATCAATAAAAACATTCAAAGAAGGATTGTGACCAAGAAACAAAAGACAACATCCATCAAAAAGAGAAGGTCAACAAAAAACAATCCAACCCCCACCCCAACAAGCAAGAGGAATCAAGCTAATAACAACAAAAGAAGGCTTGTTAGGAGACAATCAAATCAAGGGGCATCAATTTTCTCTTCTTCTCCCTTGAAGTCATTTCTTTTAACCAATTGGAAGAAGAGGAAGAAAATTAAGAACCACATGTCAAGCTAATGACATTAAAAGAGCGCTTGTTGGGAGGCAACCCAACTGTTGGTAACATTTTCTTTCCTTGCTTAGTTTACTTTCAATAATTTGGCATATGATTGCATTCTAAGTTTGGTGTTGCATGCAACAATTTGATCTTCAATCTTTAGTGGGTACTTGCATCATTCTAAAATGAAAGTGTCACACTAAGTTTGGTGTTGCCACTTACCTTTCATGCATAGTACCATGCACAACTCACTTATTGATGTAATCATATTGTCTCTTTTCTTTGTGCCTTGATTGTCATCTTTAATTTTTGCTTGCTTAAACACATGCATTACTTACATCTCTTTCTTGAAGACATTCATGATTAATCATAAATTCCACCACCATTATTTTATTTGTTGCTTGAGGACAAGCAATCATTCTAAGTTTGGTGTTGGGGAAGGAAGGAGTAGGAGGAAAATGACAATAACAAAGATGAAGATCTACAAGGTGGTTAAGTTCTTTTTCCTCTTATTTATCTTCTATACTTTCAATTGCATGATTGTCTTCCATTTCTTTTATATGCATGCGTGTTCTTCTTTTTGGAAAAGCATAGCTTGATATTTGAATTGCAACATGTTGCTTTTACATCATAACTACCATTTTGAATTTTGTGAGTCAAAGTAATTAAGTATCATGATCATAAACAAACAAGGTAATTATAGAAGAATCTAGCATTAGCATATAAGTATTGGAAGGCTAGCATGACTATTGTTGCTCAATTACATTTGAATTTGTTTAATTGAAGTTTTCATCTAGGACATTTTATGAAATGTTTGAAATATTGAAAACCTTGAACAAGCAAATCAATTAAAAGATTAAGAAAGAAAAAGGGAAAAATGAGAAAGTTGAAGACTCTGAGTACCAATGACATTTCATTAGTCAAGTACTTGTGGTGTTTATGTATCAAGCAAAAAGCTTGAAAACAAAACACTTAGAGTCAAGACTAGGCTCAAGTGCAAAGCACTCCCTCAAAGCTCAAGGCTCTAAGCACCAATGATTAGAAGGAAAGTAAAGAAAAGGAATAAATGAGCTTAAAAAGTCCTCTAATTAAATGCTTGTGGTGCTTATGTATCAAGTGGTAATACTTGAAAACAAAGCATTTAGAGTCAAAGCTTTTAACTAATGGTGCAAAGCACCCAAGAAGCTAAGCTAAGAAAAAGATGAAAAGCTTGTTTCAAGTAAGGAACATAAAGAAAAATATTTCATAAAATGAGCTAGATAGAAGCATCAATCATTTGAATTTCTTTTGAGATTGTAGCATGCATAATAAACTAGCCAACCATGAACATTTAATTGCTATTCTTCTCACCTTGGATTGTCAATCTTTATTGAATGATTCTTTGTTTACTTGAGGACAAGCAAAGTTTAAGTTTGGTGTTGTGATGACTACGCATCATGTTATGTTTTTCTATGCTTTTTCATATAAAAATCAATTCATAATGCTTAATTATGGGAGTGTTTTGGTGATTAAATTGAATATTGCTTTGATTGCTTGAGTTAATAAATTTTGTAGGAAATTATGGAAAATGAAGCAATAAAAGCACTAATAGAGGAAGCACACTCCCAAGGTGGCAAAAAGTTGGAAACAAACTCAAAGAGAAGCAAAGAGGATTTGCAACCCTGACCTCTTCACACTCCAACAAGAATAACTCGAGCTACAAAGCTCCAAATGAAGTGATCTCAGTGTCATTAGAAAGTAGACTTCTAGAGCTTTCCAACCATATATAACACTTTATAGTTGACACTGATTTGAGGGGACAAATTGCTATTCGTTTAGCTTCACAATTTCAGCGTAAAACAAGTCCCTGCAGTTCGCCAGACTGACCTCTTCACCTTCAAAAGATCATAACTTGGGCTAGAGAAGTCCAATTGACATGCTTCCAGCGGCGTTGGAAAGTTGAGATCTAGGGCTTTCCAAAGATATATAATAGTCTATAGTGGACATTCAATTTGAAGACCCAAACAGACCAATACTTCAGCGTGTAAGGTTTTTCCAAACCTTCAAAAGCCCAAAATGCCACTTCAATGACACTCCACATTGGACCACTTCCAAAT
>NC_080386.1:65253911-65286411 GCF_014773155.1 Arachis stenosperma
TTCTCTTCCTCCAGGGCCAAGTTCCTTGTGTGGCGTTGGCAACGCCCTTCTCAAGTTGGCAACGCCAACTTTGCTTCCAAGGCATCCTGGCGTTATCCATAAAAACGCCCCCTAATCCCAAGTTGGCAACGCCAACTCCTCTTCCTGGCGTTGGCAAGAACAACGCCAATTATATCCAAGTTGGCAACGCCAACTTCTTGCCCAGCTTGCATCATTCTTGCTTCCATGCTTCCTTGTTTCATCACCTATCATCAACAAGGGAAATAGCTTCAAAGTCTTACCAATTCATGCAATAAATTTCATGAGATTCATTCATACTCATTCATATATGCATTCCTTAAATCATTTGCATGAATTTGGCTAGAATCAACATATTCCTTGGTATTCTCATGCATGGAAACAAAACTCATAAAAGGACTTGTTTATTTAGAGAAAATAAGTGAAATTAAGCTAAAACTAACTAAACTAACTAACTAATAAAGCAAATATGCACTTGCATCACAACACCAAACTTAAAGTATTGCTTGTCCTCAAGCAAATATAAAGGACTTTGTCACAAGAATTTAAGATATAAGACTTGAATGTTTTTCCAGAGAAGAATTTTTTCATTGAACATGTCATCCTCATTTGTGTGATCATTAATTTATTGTAATTGAACACAACTATTCAACTTTTTTCAATTAAAATGCTTGCTTCAATACTAAATTGGTTAACTTCACTAGACTTCTTTTATACCTTAGCACATGACCCTTGAACCATTCTTTCCTTGATGCTTCTCTTCTTTTTTTTTCTTTTTTTTTTTATTTCAAATGAACTCGAAATCTTGTCTTAAGGCGGCTCTTTAGCATAAGCTTTCAATCAACAATCCCAAACCAGTTGGTTCAAGTTGTTAAGTGTTGAGACACTCTTAAAGATTTACTAACTCAAGCCTCTTTCCTTAACACATTCAGTCACAGGCATATAACATTGAAATTTTGTTTGGATAGTGGTGTCCAGCACCTCTTTGGGTTGCTAAATGTTCTGTTATAGAGCTACTCTTGATTGTGGGTTTTCAATCGATAATCCCGAGTTAGTTAACTCAAGTTACCGGGTGATGAAGCACCCTCGGATTTACTAGCCCAAGTATGTCTCTTAACATCAATCACCACAGACACATATCCAAATTATGTCATTGATGCCTAGCTTTTCAGTCTTTGTATTCTATTTTCTTTATTGTCAAGGTTATTTGTGCTTTTACTGATAAAGTCTTTGTGATCCTTAACTAAACTAGTCATGTATAAGCAAGCATTCTTTTGAGTTTCTTGAACATTGCTTCTTTCACAAAATATACTAGCACTTTGCTTATGGGACAACATGATTCTTTTCAAGCTAGAATTCTCTCTGTTCTTGCATCAAACTACATCTTTTATTCCAATGACAAGTAAAAGTACTAAAGACAAGCAACCATTCCAAATCTGTGAGTGGTGATGCATGGAATGGGCAACATAAAAGACAATGCTTCAAAAAGAAAATGCATCCTAGAAGGTATACCATATTTCAGACATACATCTTCTTTATTTAATAAAACATAAAGAAAAACATAGGAACTTCACCACCTTTAGTCTTCATGTCCCTTTTCCTTTGCTTGATTCTCCTTGCTTTCCTTTGCCTTTTGGATCTTCTTTCTTTTTCTTTCTCAGCTCTCCTTGTTGTTTTGTTGTTGAATCTCCCTTTGGATCTTCTTTCTTTTTACTTCTCCGTTCTCCTTGTTGCTTTGTTGTTGCATCCCCCTTTGGATCTTCTCTCTGCCAAATTCCTGAGCTTATCATTGTCTCCTGTAGCCTCTGTTGATTGAATCTTACCCTTGCAAGTTCCTGCTCTTCAAATATCTTGCGAGCTTCATTAAAAGTTTTGATTTGTGGGTTGAGTAATAGGGGTGTGGAACAGAGGTAACTGAGCTTTTCTTGAGTGCATATATCATAGTCAAGTCTGTCCTTATGCCTGGCTTCCCTGAACATTCTGCTTTCATTGAAATCTTTGTGAAATGTATCATGTCTAGCATCCAACCTATGGAGAAGCTCCCTTTGCTGAGCTTGCTCTTTCCTTAGTTGAGCTTGTTCTTCTATTACTTTCTCCATGGCTTTTTCATGTTCCATAGTTGAATTGTTGATGGCTTCCTGCATCTTGGCATATTGTTCTTGTTGTAGCTCCATCATGTGTGCTTGGTATTCATTTTGTTGGTTCATCCACTGAACTTGAACCCCTCTTTGTTGATCCATCAATTGCCAAAGGTCCCTTTGTTGTTGAGCTTGTTCCTCTTGGCTTCTTTGAATGTGTGAATATTGCCCAGAAATTCCGTCCAAGGCAGCCTGGAGTTGATTCATGTTCAAAGTGTGAGATTCATCCATTTCTTGCGGCTCCTCCTCTTGTCTTACCTCTTTCCTTTTCTTCCTTCTTGCTAAAGGTTGCCTTTCCAATTGGGTTGTGGTGATGAATTCCAACCTTTCTCGGGTGAGAGGTTTCCCAACAGAGACCACATCAGTCGCTCCAAATTCTTCCAGAGGCACTCCAGCTTCTTCACATAGGCGCAGAATAGTGCTAGGATATCCTAGCCAGCTGTCCTGTTTGACCTTTTGGGCTATGTCAATGATGTTCTTGGCTATAATGTCTCCAACATTGATTTCCCCTCCTTTCATAATACAATGGATCATTATTGCTCTATTCACCGTTACCTCAGAATTATTTGAAGTGGACATCAATGATCTCCTCACTATGTCATGCCATCCTTTTGCTTGAGGTATGAGATCACCTCTCCGAAGTTTGAGTGGTTGCCCATGTGAATCAAACACCCAATCCGTGCCTACCCTGCATAAGTCGCTTACCACATCCATGTACTTTGGGTCATTTTCAACCCTTTCTTCATAGCTAGCTCGTTTGAACTGTTTTGCTTGACCTTTAGCACCCTATTGATGGTGTCCGGGCTAAAATCAACAGTCACACCTCTTACATAGCTCATGTATGGTTCTTCATCATCAAATTCTCTTATCACATTAGTGTAGAACTCATGGATGAGAAGCATGCTCACTTCTTGAGGTTGGTCACAGAGAAGCTCCCATCCCCTTTTTCTGATTATTTTGTGTATCTCAGGATATTCATCTTTCTTTAGCTTGAAAGGTAACTCCGGAACAACATCTTTGCTTGACATCTAACTAAAGATGCGCTCATTGTGTTTGGATTTGAATCTTCTTTCATCAAATTCATCTTCTCTCCTATCTCTTGATGATGAGGCCATTGAGATTCACTTGCAAAGGTTGAATCTCCCACACCAAACTTAGATGAGTGCTTGTCCTCAAGCACAAGGAAAATGGTTGTGAATGGGCGAGATGTATGGCCACAACGTGACTTAGGCAAGCTAGAAAATGATGGTGAGGGGAGGTGGAGTGTTTCGGTTATGTGAGGAGATGTGATGCTTCAAGAGTTTTGTTGGGTAGAGATGAGGTTCAAGGCTAGAATTTGTGAAACATGGAATAGGTTGGAAGTTGAGTATGAGTTCGGGTAATGAAATGAGGTTACGGGGGTAGAAGAATGAATGATGAAGAATGAGGTTTGATGAATGTGGTTGAAGTATTTAAAGTGAAAGTTGGTGGGGAGGCATGGTTCTAGTGACATTTAAGGCTCGGTCATGGCATGGGGAGCATGCTTCCTTGTGCCCAATGCATGTTGAGTTGTTTTTCCCCATGCACAAAGTTTAAAACTCATGTGACTTCCCTTCCTTGTGTATCCGTGACCTCACTCACCAAGATTCCCCATCATTTCTTTCTTTCTTTCATTATATGCTTCCAAGATTCCCCATCACTTCTTTCTTTCTTTCCTGCAACAAAATTCCAAAAGTTTGAGATTCTTAAAGTGACATTAATAGCTAAAAACTTATGATGATATTCCTATGCAAAATTGACTAAACTAACATTAAGATTTGTAAATTGATTCCCTAATCTAATTTTTCTAGCATTAATAATGTAAGTAAAGACACCAAACTTAGTTTGTGACTAAGTGTTCTATGGAATTAATTCCAAAGATAGCCACATCAAACTTAGTAATTTACCTACATTAGATGCTATTTCACGTTTTTTTTTTTTTTTAACCAAAATAGATGACTATACTTTCATAGTCTAGCATTTTCGTGTATGTATGGACACCAAACTTAGTTTGTGGCTAAGTGTTGTAGAACACACTTTTGCCATTACTTTAAGATTGGCCACACCAAACTTAGTGCCTTGCATACACCATGTACTAGTCTACTTAATCATTGTTGACTACTAAAGTATGAAAATAAAAGACTCCCTGAGCATGGGTTGCCTCCCATGAAGCGCTTTGTTTATTGTCCTTAGCTCGACATTGTAACTTCCTTGCTCATGTTAAGAGTTGCACACTCTCTTCCTTGCTCCAAGGGCCACCAAAATAGTGCTTCACTCTATGTCCATTAGCTGTGAAGGTTTGTTTTGAGGCTTCATCAAGTAATTCAACATAGCCATGAGGTGATACTTTGGTGATGGTGTATGGACCAGTCCATCTAGACCTCAGCTTCCCAGGGAAGATCTTCAATCTTGAATTGAATAACAACACCTTTTGGCCCGGTTCGAATGTTCTTTGAGAAATCCTCTTATCATGCCATCTCTTTGCTCTCTCTTTGTATATTTTGGCATTGTCATATGCCTCCAATCTGAACTCCTCAAGTTCATTGAGTTGTAACAACCTCTTCTCTCCTGCTGCTTGAGCATCTAAATTCAGAAGTTTGGTGGCCCAAAAGGCCTTATGTTCAAGCTCCACAGGGAGGTGGCATGCCTTTCCATACACCAACTGAAATGGAGATTTTCCTATGGGTGTCTTGAAGGCTGTTCTATATGCCCAAAGTGCATCATCCAGCTTCCTAACCCAATCCTTTCTTGTTGTTCCCACAGTTTTCTCCAAGATCCTTTTTAGCTCTCTGTTGGCAAGTTCAGCTTGCTCATTGGTTTGTGGGTGGTATGGTGTAGCCACTTTGTGAGTAACACTATATTTGTGGAGTAAGGAGTTTAGTTGCTTGTTGCAAAAGTGGCTTCCCCCATCACTTATAAGTCCTTTGGGCACTCCAAATCTAGTGAAGATGTTCTTCTTGAGGAATTGCAAGACCACGTTGGTATCACATGTGGTGGTGGCTATTGCTTCTACCCATTTGGAGACATACTCTACTGCTACCAAAATGTACTTGAATGTGTAAGATGGAGGAAAGGGTCCCATGAAGTCTATTCCCCACAGATCAAAGACTTCCACTTCCAAAATGAACTTCTGAGGCATCTCATTTTTCTTTGACAAACCCCCTGTTCTTTGACATTCATTGCAATGGCTCACAAACTCTCTAGCATCCTTGAAGATTGAAGGCCAATAGAAACCACTTTGAAGGACCTTTGCAGCCGTCCTTTCAGCCCCAAAATGACCACCATAATTAGAGTTGTGACAATGCCATAGTATGTCTTTCATCTCATCCTCTGACACACATCTTCTTATCATTCCATCTGGGCATCTTTTGAACAAGAATGGGTCATCCCAGAAGAAGAACCTAGCCTCATGTAGTAGCTTCTTGACTTGTTGTTTTGTGTACTCTTGTGGAATGATTCTCCCCGCCTTGTAGTTGGCCATGTCTGCAAACCAAGGGACATGTTGAATGTGCAAGAGGTGCTCATCTGGGAATTCTTCATTTATTGATGGGAGGTTGTCTTGGCATGCATCTTGTGGCACCCTTGATAAGTGATCAGCAACTTGATTTTCATTGCCCTTTCTATCTTTGATCTCAATGTCAAACTCTTGTAGGAGTAGCACCCATCGGATTAGCCTTGGTTTGGCATCCTGTTTTGACATAAGATACTTAAGAGCAGCATGGTCAGTATACACTAAGACTTTAGATCCAATCAAATATTGTCTAAACTTATCAAAAGCGTATACCACAGCTAGTAGCTCTTTCTCTGTTGTGGTGTAGTTCTTTTGAGCTTCATTCAATACCTTACTTGCATAGTAGATAACATGAAGCTTCTTTTCCTTCCTTTGCCCCAACACAGCACCAATTGCAAGATTGCTTGCATCACACATGAGTTCAAAAGGTAGTCCCCAAGTTGGGGGTGTGATGATTGGTGCTGTGGTGAGCTTAGCTTTTAGAGTTTCAAAAGCATGTTTGCATTCATCATCAAAGATAAAAGGATTTTCTACCACCAGCAGATTGCTTAGTGGCTTTGCTATTTTGGAAAAATCTTTGATGAATCTCCTATAAAATCCAGCATGTCCTAAGAAACTTCTAACAGCTTTCACACTAGTTGGCAAAGGAAGTTTTTCTATAATTTCTACTTTTGCCTTGTCAACCTCTATACCCTTTCTTGAAATTTTGTGACCAAGAACAATGCCTTCGGGTACCATGAAATGGCATTTCTCCCAATTCAAAACTAAATTGGTTTCTTGGCACCTTTTCAAGACTAAGGTAAGATGGTGCAAGCAAGTATTGAAGGAATCACCAAAAACAGAGAAATCATCCATGAATACTTCAATAAATTTTTCTACCATGTCTGAGAAGATTGATAGCATGCATCTTTGAAAGGTAGCTGGGGCATTGCAAAGTCCAAATGGCATTCTCCTATATGCAAAAACTCCAAATGGACAAGTGAAGGAGGTCTTCTCTTGATCCATGGGGTCAACCACTATCTGATTATATCCAGAATATCCATCAAGAAAACAGTAGTAGGCATGGCCAGCCAACCTTTCAAGCATCTGGTCAATGAAAGGGAGAGGAAAGTGGTCTTTTCGTGTAGCATCATTCAGCCTCCTATAGTCTATGCACATTCTCCACCCTGTCACTGTTCGTGTTGGAATAAGCTCATTCTTCTCATTAACAATGACGGTCATCCCCCCTTTCTTGGGAACCACGTGCACTGGACTGACCCAAGGGCTGTCAGATATAGGGTAGATGATCCCAGCTTTACACAACTTAAGGATTTCCTTTTGAACAACCTCCTTCATTGTAGGATTCAATCTTCTTTGGGGTTGTACCACCGGTTTGGAACCCTCCTCTAAGAGTATCTTGTGCATGCACACAGCAGGGCTTATGCCCTTCAAGTCATCAATGGTCCATCCCAACGCCTCTTTGTGAGCTTTCAATACTACAATGAGTTTTTCTTCTTCCTCTGCACTCAATGTGGAATTGATGATCACTGGGAAGCTGTCCTTCTCACCAAGGAATGCATATTTAAGATGAGGGGGTAGTGGTTTCAACTCTTGTTGTGGTGCCTCTTCTTTTGTAGCTTCACTTGGTTCCTCTGATGCTTCCAACTTATTCTCTTCTTGTCCCTTGATGTTATGGACTTCTTCTTGTTTCATTTGATGGTTTGTGTCAAGTACTTCTTCAACCAAAGATTCCACTACATCAATCCTCATGCAACTTTCTTTCTCAACGGGGTGTTGCATTGCTTTGAACACATTTATGGTCATTTGCTCATCATGCACTCTAAAAATCATTTCTCCCTTTTCCACATCAATGATTGTTCTAGCTGTAGCCAAAAAGGGTCTACCAAGAATGACTGAATTATTTCCCTCTTCATCCATATCTAGGACCACAAAATCAGCTGGGAATATGAAGTTTCCCACCTTCACCAAGAGGTTCTCAACTACTCCATTTGGTATTTTGATGGATCTGTCAGCAAGTTGGAGTGACATCCTTGTGGGTTTAAGCTCTTCAATCATCATTTTCTTCATCATGGTAAGGGGCATTAAGTTAATGCTTGCTCCCAGATCACAAAGTGACTTGTCAACAGCCATGCTCCCAATCGTGCAAGGTATGAGAAAGCTGCCAGGGTCTTTGAGTTTTGGAGGTAACCCTTTTTGAATGATGGCACTGCACTCTTGATTGAGAATCACCGTTTCTTTTTCTTGCCAACTTCTCTTCTTGGTGATCAATTCCTTAAGAAACTTTGCATATAATGGCATCTGTTCCAGAGCTTCTGCCAATGGGATGTTGATTTCAAGTTTCTTGAAGATTTCTAGGAACCTTGGGAATTGTTGGTCCTTTGCTCCTTTATGTATCCTGGTTGGGTATGGAAGCTTGGGTACATAGGCTTTTACTCCTTCTTGTTGTGGATTCACACTCCCATTGCTATCACGGTTGCTTCTTTGTCCAGGTGGGTTGCTTTGTGGCTTGACAACTTCTTTGCCTTTGTGAGATGTTGAACCCTTTTCTTCACCTTTCCTTTCCACATGTACTTCCACTGTGTCTTGCTCTTTGGGTTTTATTGCTTCTTTATTTGAACTTTCACCAACTACTTTGCCACTCCTTAACTGCAAAGCCTTACATTCTTCTCTTGGGTTGGGTATTGTGTCACTTGGGAGAACATTGGTTGGTTTCTCGGCTTGTTTGGCTAATTGTCCCACTTGTCTCTCAATGTTCTTCATAGTGACCGCTTGTTCCTGTTGTCCCTTAGCTAAAGCTTGAGTGGTTTGAGCAAGTGCTTGCAAGGTTGCTTCCAGACTTGAGATTCTGGCCTCATGATGGTCAATTGGAGGTATGATGGGGGTTGATTGTTGTTGGAAGTTGTTGGGCGGATTAGTGTGGAAATTTTGTGAGTTGGATGATGGCGCAGAGAAGTTATTTTGGTGAGTTTGTGAGTTATGATGGGGGTGTTGATATGTGTTTTGTGTTTTTCTATATTGGTTAGTGTTGTTGGTATGGTGATTTTGGTTGTTTGTGTTACGGGTGTGATTGTGGTTGTTGTTCTTTTGCCAATGGTTTTCTCCCCACTTTAAATTGGGATGATTCTTCCAAGATGAGTTGTATGTATCACCATGGAATTCATCTTGAGAATTTGAGGTATTCTGCATGTATTGAACTTGTTCTTGTGGTTGCTCAACCGTGGCCCCTTCACCTTGGCCCCATTCAAGTGATGGTTGATTTGTTGTGTTCACTGCTGCAAGTTGCATGCCATCCATTCTCTTTGTTATCATCTCCATTTGTTGTTGGATTTGTTGGTGCATTAACTTGTTTTGTGCCAATATAGCATCAACACCTTCAAGCTCCATTACACCTTTCTTTGGGGTCGGATTATGCTGCCTCTCTGATGAGTAGTAATATTGATTGTTTGCCACAATCTCAATGAGGTCTTGAGCCTCCTCAGCAGTTTTCATCATGTTGAGTGATCCTCCTGATGAGTAATCTAGTCCTTTCCTTGCTTCTGGACTTAGGCCTTCATAGAAGTTTTGGAGTTTGACCCAATCACTAAACATGTCAGGTGGGCATCTTCTCATTAGTGCCTTGTATCTTTCCCAGGCTTCATATAATGACTCCCCATCCATTTGCCTAAAAGTCTGAACCTCTGTCTTCAACTTGATGATCTTTTGAGGTGGGTAGAACTTTGCTAGAAATCTGCTCATCACTTCATTCCAATCATTGAGGCTTTCCTTGGGGAATGACTCTAGCCATTGAGTGGCTTTGTCCCTCAAAGAGAATGGAAATAGTAACAACTTGTAGACATCTGGATGCACTCCATTTGTCTTCACTGTGTTGCATATCCTCAGAAAAACAGATAGATGTTGATTTGGGTCTTCAAGAGGTCCCCCTCCATAAGAGCAATTGTTCTGTACCAAAGTGATGAGCTGAGGTTTCAACTCAAAGTTATTGGCCTGAACGGTTGGAGTGGCAATGCTGCTCCCACAATGTCTTGGGTCAGGGATGGTATAAGAAGATAGCACCCTTCTAGGTGGTCTATCATCGTTGTTGACCCCTCCAGGATTGTGCATCTCATCCTCCATGACTTGATCTTCTCCCTCTGACTCCTCTTCACCAACTATTCCCTTTCCTCTTTCTGCTCTTCTTCTTCTTCGGAGGGTTCTCTCGTCCTCAGTATTAAGTCTATTAGCTCCTGACATACACAAACAAAACCAAAATCACAAGTGAAATACTCTAAAACTAGAGTGGAATTGGAGTTAGTGAAACAAAGTATCAAACAGTTAGTGGGCTTAATAAAAATATAAGAAAAATGCTTAATCTAAACCACCTTTCACTTAATCATTGTCAATCTTTCCAATCCCCGGCAACGGCGCCAAAAACTTGATACGTAAAAATTTGATTTTCACGTACAACCGGCAAGTATACCGGGTCGTATCAAGTAATAAAACTCACAAAGAGTGAGGTCGATCCCACGGAGATTGGTAGATCAAGCAACTTTAGTTAATGGTAAATTTAGTCAAGCAAACATAGTTTTGATTTCATGAGCATTTTGATTTTTGAACATAATTGCAAGAATTTAAATGGCAAAGAATGTAAAGAACTAGAAGATAGAAATAAAGTGCAAGTAAATGACAGAAACTTAAAGTGCAAGAAACTTAAATGACATCAAAGATAAATTGCAAGGAATTAAAGGTTGCAGAAATTTAAAGAACATAAGAGTAAATGGCAAGAAGTAAATGAACAGAATGTAAATAGCAAGAGTAGTAAATAGACAGAATGTAGAAGGGGATTGGGAGATGGGTAATCAAATAACTAGAGCAAGAGAAATGAGAATTAATGATAGAGAGGATCATTAGGGATCAGAGATGCTAGTTTTCATGAATTGATGTTAGTCAAATCTTCCTCAATCATGGGTATAAATCCATGGCAAGTGGGTGATTGAATCCCAATCTCTTGGTGATTCAATCTCTCTCAACATAACCAATTGCCACTCTCGTGATCTAATTGTTCATGAGAAGAGATGAAGCTCAAATCTAATCCAGCCACACAATTCCTATAATCTCAACCAAGGAGAGTTACATCTCACATACTAACCAAGGTATATTGATTAAAGAAATCATGAAAGGATGAACTCTAAACTGAATTATGTGACTCATTCCTCAAATTCACCACATAATTCATGTAGATTAACCCCTCTCTCGATGGTGGTTGAATCTATGAAGAGCAAGAGTTCCCTCTTTAGATCAACCACTAGAATTGAGGAGGAGAAGATGGGTTCACCAATTCATTCCAACAAACAGAGCTCCTCCCCCTAATGAAAGTGGGGTTTAGTGAGTCATTGCTCCAATTTTAACAACAATTGCCATAAATCAAAATTAAACTAAATGTAAGGGAAGAAGAAGAAGAAGAAGAATGAAGTGCTTAAAACTTGAAAATGAAGAAGAAGAATTCCAATAGAAAACCAAAGATGAGCTTTCCGGAAGAGTACCCGGAAGTACTAGCAAAAGCTAAGTAAAAGTGCTAGAAAGTATGAAAAAGTTCTAAGTGTCTAGAAGTGTAAAAAGTAAAAGTGTAAAAGTCCTCTACAAGTACATCAATCTCTTATATTTATACTACTCTAAAATCCTTCAGAGATCTTCAATTTGGGGCTAGCAATGTGGGCTTTCTCTTTGTTGAATTCTTGGCTCAATTGGAAGTGTTGCTAGACTTGGAAAGGAAGAGTTCATTCATCATGCTTCTGGCCCATTGGCTTGGCGTTTTTGTCAATAACGTGGCCTTAATGCACGTTGGCAACGTGCATCATAATTTCCTGGAAGTGAGTTTGAGACTTGGGCGTTGCTAGCCCAAGTTGTTGCCAACAACTTGCTTTTCCTCTTCTTGGCCTTACTTTCATGCTAAATGTAGCCCAGAATTTGAGTGTCAACCTTCAGCTTCAATATGGACTATTATACATCATTGGAAAGCTCTTGATGTCTATTTTCTAATGCCACTGAAATCACCTCAATTGGACTTTCCTAGCTCAAGTTATGGTTCCTCAAAGAAGGTAAGGTCAAGCTGCCAAGTTGTTGCCAAGTTGTTGTGAATAACGCACCCTCAACCCCAAGTTGGCAACGTGCCCGTGCATCACTCTCCCAAGGCAAGGACTTGGGGCTGGCATTGTTGCAAAACACGCCCCCCTTGTGGCACGTTGGCAACGTGCTCGACCCACACCCCAAGGCCAATCTCTAGCTTTCTTGAATTTCACTTCATGTTCTTGTTTTTAGGGCCTAAAGATGACTCTGGTTTGGCTTCAATTTTGTGCTCCATCATAGACTATTATATATGGTTGGAAAGCTCTGAATGTCAGCTTTCCAATGCAACTGGAAGCACTCAATTTGGATCTCTGTAGCTCAAGATATCTTCCATTGAAGAGGACATGGTCAGGCTGCCTTGTTGGAGTTGTTGTGAATAACGCCCATACATTTCAAGTTAGCAACGTGCACCACAATTTCCTGGCGTTGTTGTGAATAACTCCTTCTCTTTAGCACGTTGGCAACGTGCTCGAGCCCTTCTCAAGGCTCCATGCTTGCTTCCTGGCGTTGGCAACGTGCATGGCAAGGCCATTGGGCGTTGGCAACGTGCATGGTACATCTCCCTGGCGTTAGCAACTTGGATGATGCCTTGATTGGCGTTGGCAACTTGGATGATACCTTGATTGGCGTTGGCAACGCGGATGGTGCCTTTGATTGGCGTTGGCAACGCGGATGGTGGGCTGATGGGCGTTTGCAACGCGGTTGGTGCGCCATTGGGCGTTTGGCAACCTGGTTGGTGCGCCATTGGGCGTTTGCAACGCGGTTGGTGCGCCATTGGGCGTTTGGCAACCTGGTTGGTGCGCCATTGGGCGTTGGCAACTTGGTTGGTGCGCCAAGACTTGGTGTGTGGCGTTGGCAACGCCATTCTTGAGTTGGCAACGCCAGCTCCTTTTCTTCCAGGGCCAAGCTTGATTGTTTGGCGTTGTTAGCAAACACGCCAATGCTTCTTAGCTTCAACAACGTGCTCGAGCTCCTCTTTGGTGCCAAAATTGCTTGTGTGTGCTTGTGTGTGGCGTTGGCAACGCCCTTCTCAAGTTGGCAACGCAAACTTTGCTTCTTGTCTTCCTCCAGGGCCAAGCTTGCTTGTGTGTGGCTTGTGTGTGGCGTTGGCAACGCCAGCTTCAAGTTGGCAACGCCAACTTTGCTTCCTCCAGGGCCAAGCTTGCCTTGCTTGTGTGTGGCGTTGGCAACGCCAGCTTCAAGTTGGCAACGCCAACTTTGCTTCCTCCAGGGCCAAGCTTGCCTTGCTTGTGTGTTGTGGCGTTGGCAACGTGGATCTCAAGTTGGCAACGCCAACTTTGCTCCTTGGTTGCCTCCAGGACCAAGCTCTTTGTGTGTGGGTGTTGTCCTCAATAACGCACACTATATCCAAGTTGGCAACGCCAACTTCATTTTCCTGGCGTTGGCAAGAATAACGCCCCTTGTAACCAAGTTGGCAACGCCAACTTCTTGCCCAGCTTGCATCATTCTTGCTTCCATGCTTCCTTGTCTTATCACCTATCATCAACAAGGGAAATAGCTTCAAAGTCTTACCAATTCATGCAATAAATTTCATGAGATTCATTCATACTCATTCATATATGCATTCCTTAAAACATTTGCATGAATTTGGCTAGAATTAACATGTTCCTTGATATCATCATGCATGGAAACAAAACTCATAAAAGGACTTGTTTATTTAGAGAAAATGAGTGAAATTAAGCTAAAACTAACTAAACTAACTAACTAATAATGCAAATATGCATTTGCATCACAACACCAAACTTAAAGTATTGCTTGTCCTCAAGCAAAATATAAAGGACTTTGTCACAAGAATTTAAGATGTAAGACTTGAATGTTCTTCCAGAGAGTAATTTTCATTGAGCATATTGTCCTCACTTGTGTGGTCATTAATTTATTGTAATTGAACACAACTATTCAACTTTTTCAATTAAAATGCTTGCTTCACTACTAAATTGGTTAACTTCACTAGACTTCTTTCATACCTTAGCACATGATCCTTGAACCAATTCTTTCTGCTTATTTCTTTTTCCTTCTTTTTTTTCTTTCCCCTTTTTCTTTTAATTAAGCTCGAAATCTTGTCTTAAGGCGGCTCTTTAGCATAAGCTTTCAATCAACAATCCCAAACCATATGGTTCAAGTTGTTAAGTGTTGAGACACTCTTAAAGATTTACTCACTCAAGCCTCTTTCCTTAACACATTCAGTCACAGGCATATAACATTGAAATCTTGTTTGGATAGTGGTGTCCAGCACCTCTTTGGGTTGCTAAATGTTCTGTTATAGAGCTACTCTTGATTGTGGGTTTTCAATCGATAATCCCGAGTTAGTTAACTCAAGTTACCGGGTGATGAAGCACCCCTCGGATTTACTAGCCCAAGTATGTCTCTTAACATCAATCACCACAGACACATATCCAAATTTTGTCATTGATGCCTAGCCTTTCATTCTTTGTATTCTATTTTCTTTATTGTCAAGGTTATTTGTGCTATTACTGTTAAAGTCTTTGTGATCCTTAACCAAACTAGTCTTGTGTAAGCAAGCATTCTTTTGAAATCATTGAGCCTTGATTCTTTCACAATAAATGCATGTATGCTAGCACTTTTTTTTCATGGGACAGCATGCTTCTTTTTAAGCTAGAATTCTCTCTGTTTTTGCATCAAACTACATCTTTTATTCCAATGACAAGTAAAAGTACTAAAGACAAGCAACCATTCCAAATTTGTGAGTGGTGATGCATGGAATGGGCAACATAAAAGACAATGCTTCAAAAAGAAAATGCATCCTAGAAGGTATACCATATTTCAGACATACATCTTCTTTATTTAATAAAACATAAAGAAAAACATAGGAACTTCACCACCTTTAGTCTTCATGTCCCTTTTCCTTTGCTTGATTCTCCTTGTTTTCCTTTGCCCTTTGGGTCTTCTTTCTTTTTGCTTCTTCGTTCTCCTTGTTGTTGTGTTGTTGCATCTCCCTTTGGATCTTCTTTCTTTTTGCTCCTCCTTTCTCCTTGTTGTTGTGTCGTTGCATCCCTCTCTTCTCTTTGCCAAATTCCTGAGCTTATCATTGTCTCCTGTAGCCTCTGTTGATTAAATCTCACCCTTGCAAGTTCTTGCTGTTCAAATATCTTCCGAGCCTCATTAAAACATTTGATTTGTGGGTTGATCAATGGGAGTGTGGAACAGAGGTAACTAAGCTTTTCTTGGGTGCAAATGTCATAGTCAAGTCTGTCCTTGTGCCTGGCTTCCCTGAACATTCTGTTTTCATTGAAATCTCTGTAGAGTGTTTCATGTCTAGCATCCAACCTATGGAGAAGTTCTCTTTGCTGAGCTTGCTCTATCCTTAGTTGAGCTTGTTCTTGTATCACTTTCTCCATGGCTTTTTCATGTTCCATAGCTGAATTGTTGATGGCTTCCTGCATCTTGGCATATTGTTCTTGTTGTAGTTCCATCATGTGTGCTTGGTACTCATTCTGTTGGTTCATCCATTGAACTTGAACCCCTCTTTGTTGATCCATCAATTGCCAAAGGTCCCTTTGTTGTTGAGCTTGTTCCTCTTGGCTTCTTTGAATTTGTGAATATTGCCCAGAAATCCCTTCCAAGGCGGCTTGGAGTTGGTTCATGTTCAAGGTGTGGGATTCATCCATTTCTTGAGGCTCCTCCTCTTGTCTTACTTCTTTCCTTTTCTTCCTTCTTGCTAAAGGTTGCCTTTCCAATTGGGTTGTGGTGATAAACTCCAACCTTTCTCGGGTGAGAGGCTTTCCAATAGAGACCAAATCAGTTTCTCCAAATTCTTCAAGAGGCACTCCAGCTTCTTCACATAGGCGCAGAATAGTACTAGGATATCCTAGCCAGCTGTCCTGTTTGACTTTTTGAGCTATGTCAATGATGTTCTTGGCTATAATGTCTCCAACATTGATTTCTCCTCCTTTCATTATACAATGGATCATTATTGCTCTATTCACGGTTACCTCAGAATTATTTGAAGTGGACATCAATGACCTCCTCACTATGTCATGCCATCCTTTTGCTTGAGGTATGAGATCACCTCTCCGAAGCTTGAGTGGTTGTCCATGTGAATCCAACACCCAATCCGTGCCTATTCTGCATAAGTCACTCACCACATCCACATATCTTGGGTTATTTTCAACCCTTTCTTCATAGCTAGCTCGTTTGAACTGTTTTTGCTTGACCTTTAGCACCCTATTGATGGTGTCCGGGCTAAAATCAACATCCACACCTCTTACATAGCTCATGTATGGTTCTTCATCATCATATTCTCTTATCACATTAGTGTAGAACTCATGGATGAGAAGCATGCTCACTTCTTGAGGTTGGTCACAGAGAAGCTCCCATCCCCTTTTTCTGATTATTTTTTGTATCTCAGGGTATTCATGTTTCTTTAGCTTGAAAGGTAACTCTGGCACAACATCTTTGCTTGACATCCAACTAAAAATCCGCTCATTGTGTTTGGATTTGAATCTTCTTTGATCAAATTCATCTTCTCTCCTATCCCTTGATGATGAGGCCATTGAGATTCACTTGCAAGATTGAATCTCCCCAACACCAAACTTAGTTGAATGCTTGTCCTCAAGCACAAGGAAAATGGTTGTGAATGGGAGAGATGTATGGCCACAATGTGACTTGGGTAGGCTAGAAAATGATGGTGAGGAGGGGTGGAGTGTTTTGGTTATGTGAGGAGGTGTGATGCTTCAAGAGTTTTGTTGGGTAAAGATGAGGTTCAAGGTTAGAATTTGTGAAACATGGAGTAGGTTGGAGGTTGAGTATTGATGCAAATGCATATTTGCATTATTAGTTAGTTAGCTTAGTTAGTTTTAGCTTAATTTCACTCATTTTCTCTAAATAAACAAGTCCTTTTATGAGTTTTGTTTCCATGCATGATGATATTAAGGAACATGTTAATTCTAGCCAAATTCATGCAAATGATTTAAGGAATGCATATATGAATGAGTATGAATGAATCTCATGAAATTTATTGCTTGAATTGGTAAGACTTTGAAGCTATTTCCCTTGTTGATGATAGGTGATGAAACAAGGAGGCATGGAAGCAAGAATGTTGCAAGCTGGGCAAAGTTGGCGTTGCCAACTTGGAATCCACGTTGCCAACTCCACAACACAAGGCAAGCTTGGTCCTGGAGGCAACCAAGGCAAGAGTTGGCGTTGCCAACTTGGAATCCACGTTGCCAACTCCACAACACAAGGCAAGCTTGGTCCTGGAGGCAACCAAGGCAAGAGTTGGCGTTGCCAACTTGGAATCCACGTTGCCAACTCCACAACACAAGGCAAGCTTGGTCCTGGAGGCAACCAAGGCAAGGAGTTGGCGTTGCCAACTTGGGATTGGCGTTGCCAACGCCACACACAACCACACCAAGCAAGCTTGGCAACCCTGGAAGCAAAGTTGGCGTTGCCAACTCTAGAATCAAGTTGCCAACGCCACACACAAGACTAAGCAACATCCAAGTTGCCAACGCCCATCACATGCAACATTCAAGTTGCCAACGCCAAGACTAGGCAACATTCAAGTTGCCAACGCCAGCTTCTATGGGCGTGTTCACTGGCAACGTGGGAAGCAATGCCTGGAGCTAGGAAAGGAGGCTCGAGCACGTTGCCAACTCAAGATGGGCGTTGCCAACGCCACACAACCAAGCAAACTTGGCCCTGGGAGCAAGGTTGGCGTTGCCAACTCTAGAACCAAGATGCCAACGCCACACACACAAGACACAAGCAAGGAACTTGGCCCTGGAGGAAGACAAGAAGCAAAGTTGGCGTTGCCAACTTGAGAGTGGCGTTGCCAACGCCACACACACAAGCAATTTTGGCACTAATATGGAAGCTCGAGCACGTTGTTTGAGCTAGGAAGCATTGGCGTTTTTGAGGACAACGCAGGCTAACAACGCCACACTATCAAGCTTGGCCCTGGAAGAAGCAAAGTTGGCGTTGCCAACTTGAATCTGGCGTTGCCAACGCCACACACAAGCAAGGCAAGCTTGGCCCTGGAAGAAGCAAAGTTGGCGTTGCCAACTTGAATCTGGCGTTGCCAACGCCACACACAAGAAAATTGTGGCACCAAGTCTTGGCGCACCAACCAGGCTGCCAAACGCCCAATGGCGCACCAACCAGGCTGCCAAACGCCCATTGGCGCACCAACCAGGCTGCCAAACGCCTATTGGCGCACCAACCAGGCTGCCAAACGCCCAATGGCGCACCAACCAAGTTCCAAACGCCCAAATGCTGCACCACTCACGTTGCCAACGCTAGATGGGCGTTGCCAACGCCAACTTACCAAAACAAGGCAGCCTGAACATGTCCTCTTCAATGGAAGATATCTTGAGCTACAGAAATCCAAATTGAGTGCTTTCAGTTGCATTGGAAAGCTGACATTCAGAGCTTTCCAACCATATATAATAGTCTATGATGGAGCACAAAATTGAAGCCAAACCAGAGTCATATTTAGGCCCTAAAAACAAGAACATGAAATGAAATTCAAGGGAGCTAGAGATGATCCTTGGCTATGGGATCGAGCACGTTGCCAACGTGCACAAAGGGGGCGTGTTTTGCAACAACGCCAGCCTCAAGTCCTTGCCTTGGGAGAGTGATGCTCGAGCACGTTGCTAACTTGGGGTTGAGGGTGCGTTATTCACAACAACTTGGCAACAACTTGGCAGCTTGACCTTACCTTCTTTGAGGAACCATAACTTGAGCTAGGAAAGTCCAATTGAGGTGATTCCAGTGGCATTAGAAAATAGACATCAAGAGCTTTCCAATGATGTATAATAGTCCATATTGAAGCTGAAGGTTGACACTCAAATTCTGGGCTACAATTAGCATGAAAGTAAGGCCAAGAAGAGGAAAAGCAAGTTGTTGGCAACAACTTGGGCTAGCAACGCCCAAGTCTCATACTTCACTTCCAGGAAAATGTCAAGCACGTTGCCAACGTGCATTTGGCCTGGAGTTAGTGCCAATAACGCCCTCAATGGGCCAGAAGCATGAGGAATGAACTCTTCCTCTCCAAGTCTAGCAACACTTCCAATTGAGCCACGAATTCAACAATGAGAAAGCCCACATTGCTAACCCAAATTGAAGATCTCTGAAGAGTTTTAGGAGTAGTATAAATAGAAGAGATTGATGTACTTGTGGGGATTTTTTTTTACACTTTTACTTTACTTTTTGACACTTAGACATTTTTACACTTTCTAGCACTTGTATTTGAGAACACTTTTGGTACTCCCAAGAGGAGAGCCGGAGAGCTAATTTTGGTTCATCTTGGAACTCTTCTTCTTCATTTTCTTAATCTTGAAGCATTTCATTCTTCTTCTTATTCTTCTTTTACATTTAGTTTAATTTTGATTTATGGCAATTGTTGTTGAAATTGGAGCTATGACTCACTAAACCCCACATTCATTAGGGGGATGAGCTCTGCTTGTTGAAATGAGTTGGTGAATTCATCTTTTCCTCCTCAATTTTAGTGGTTGATCTAAAGAGGGAACTCTTGCTCTTCATAGATTCAACCACCATCGAGAGAGGGGTTAATCTACATGAATTATGTGGTGAATTTGAGGAATGAGCCACATAATTCAGTTTAGAGTTCATCCTTTCATGATTCCTTCAATCAATATACCTTGGTTAGTATGTGAGATGTAACTCTCCTTGGTTGAGATTATAGGAATTGTGTGGCTGGATTAGAAAGGAGCTTCATCTCTTCTCATGAACAAATAGATCACGAGAGTGGCATTTGGTTATGTTGAGAGAGATTGAATCACCAAGAGATTGGGATTCAATCACCCACTTGCCATGGATCTATACCCATGATTGAGAAGGATTTGACTAACATCAATTCATGAAAACTTGCATCTCTGATCCCTAATGATCTTCTCTACCATCAATTCTTATTTCTATTGCCTCTAGTTGTTTAATTTCCCACAACCCAATTCCCTTTTACATTCGGTCATTTTATTCTTCTTGTCATCTACATTTTGGTCCTTTAATTCATGCTATTTACTCTTATGTTCTTTAAATTTCTGCAACCTTTAATTCCTTGCAATTTATCTTTGATGTCATTTAATTTTCTTGCAATTTAAGTTTCCGTTATTTACTTTCATTTAATTTTTCTTTTCTAGTCCTTTACATTTTGTGTCATTTACATTCTTGCAATTATGTTCAAAAATCAAAATGCTCATGAAATCAAAACTATGTTTGCTTGACTAAATTTACCATTAACTAAAGTTGCTTAATCTACCAATCTCCGTGGGATCGACCTCACTCTTTGTGAGTCTTATTACTTGATACGACCCGGTATACTTGTCGGTTATACGTGAAATCTCATTTTTACGTATCAAGTATGAGTTCGGATACTTAAATGAAGTTATGGGGGTAGAAGAATGAATGATGAATGAATATGGTTGAAGTATTTAAAGTGAAAGTTGGTGGGAAGGCATTTAAGGCTCGGTCATGGCATGCTTCCTTGTGCCCAATGCATGTTGATTTATTTTGCCCCATGCACAAAGTTCAAAACTCATGTGATTTCCCTTCCTTGTGTATCCGTGACCCCACTCACCAAGATTCTCCATCATTTATTTCTTTCTTTCATTATATGCTTCCAAGATTCCCCATCACTTCTTTCTTTCTTTCCTGCAACAAAATGCCAAAGGCTTGAGATTCTTAAAGTGACATTAATGGCTAAAAACTTATGATGATGTTCCTATGCAAAATTGACTAAATTAGATTCCCTAATCTATTTTTTTTAGCATTAATAATGCAAGTAAAGACACCAAACTTAGTTTGTGACTAAGTGTTCTATGGAATTAATTCCAAAGATAGCCACATCAAACTTAGTAATTTACCTACATTACATGCTATTTCACGTTTTTTTTTTTTTTTATAACTAAAGTAGATGACATTACTTTCATAGCCTAGCATTTTCGTGTATGTATGGACACCAAACTTAGTTTGTGGCTAAGTGTTGTAGAACACACATTTGCCATTACTTCAAGATTGGCCACACCAAACTTAGTGCCTTGCATACACCATGTACTAGTCTACTTGATCATTATTGGTTACTAAAACATGAAAATAAAAGACTCCCTGTGCATGGGTTGCCTCCCATGAAGCGCTTTGTTTATTGTCCTTAGCTCGACATTGCAGCTTCTTTGTTCATGTTAAGAGTTGCACACTCTCTTCCTTGCTCCAAGGGCCACCAAAATAGTGCTTCACCCTATGTCCATTGGCTGTGAAGGTTTGTTTTGAGGCTTCATCAAGCAATTCAACATAGCCATGAGGTGATACTTTGGTGATGGTGTATGGACCAGTCCATCTAGACCTCAGCTTCCCAGGGAAGATCTTTAATTTTGAATTGAATAACAACACCTTTTGGCCTGGTTCAAATGTTCTTTGAGAGATCCTCTTATCATGCCATCTCTTTGCTCTCTCTTTGTATATTTTGGCATTGTCATATGCCTCCAATCTGAACTCCTCAAGTTCATTGAGTTGTAGCAACCTCTTCTCTCCTGCTGCTTGAGCATCTAAATTCAGAAGTTTGGTGGCCCAAAAGGCCTTATGTTCAAGCTCCACAGGGAGGTGGCATGCCTTTCCATACACCAGCTGAAATGGAGACTTTCCTATGGGTGTCTTGAAGGCTGTCCTATATGCCCAAAGTGCATCATCCAGCTTCCTGACCCAATCCTTTCTTGTTGTTCCCACAGTTTTCTACAAGATCCTTTTTAGCTCTCTGTTGGCAAGTTCAGCTTGTCCATTGGTTTGTGGGTGATATGGGGTAGCTACTTTGTGTGTAACACCATACTTGTGGAGTAAAGAATTGAGTTGCTTGTTGCAAAAGTGGCTTCCCCCATCACTTATAAGTCCTTTGGGTACTCCAAATCTAGTGAAGATGTTCTTCTTGAGGAATTGCAACACCACGTTGGTATCACATGTGGTGGTGGCTATTGCTTCTACCCATTTGGAGACATACTCTACTGCTACCAGGATGTATTTGAACGTGTAGGATGGAGGAAAAGGTCCCATGAAATCTATTCCCCACAAATCAAAGAGTTCCACTTCCAAAATGAACTTTTGAGGCATCTCATTTTTCTTTGATAAACCCCCTGTTCTTTGACATTCATTGCATTGGCTCACAAACTCCCTAGCATCCTTGAAGATTGAAGGCCAATAGAAACCACTTTGAAGGACCTTTGCAGCAGTTCTTTCAGCCCCAAAATGACCACCATAGCTAGAGTTGTGATAATGCCATAGTATGTCCTTCATCTCACCTTCTGGCACACATCTTCTTATCATTCCATCTGGGCATCTTTTGAACAAGAATGGTTCGTCCCAAAAGAAGAACCTAGCCTCATGCAACAGCTTCTTAACTTGTTGTCTTGTGTACTCTTGTGGAATGATTCTTCTTGCCTTGTAGTTGGCCATGTCTGCAAACCAAGGGACATGTTGAATGTGCAAGAGATGTTCATCTGGAAACTCTTCATTTATTGATGGAAGGTTGTCTTGGCATTCATCTTGTGGTACCCTTGATAAGTGATCAGCAACTTGATTTTCACTGCCCTTTCTATCTTTGATCTCAATGTCAAACTCTTGTAGGAGTAGCACCCATCTGATTAGCCTTGGTTTGGCATCCTGTTTTGACATAAGATACTTAATGGCAGCATGGTCAGTATACACTAAGACTTTAGATCCAATCAAATATTGTCTAAACTTATCAAAGGCATACACCACGGCTAGTAACTCTTTCTCTGTTGTGGTGTAGTTTCTTTGAGTTTCATTCAATACCTTACTTGCATAGTAGATAACATGAAGCCTCTTTTCCTTCCTCTGCCCCAACACAGCACCGATTGCAAGGTTGCTTGCATCACACATGAGTTCAAAAGGTAGTCCCCAAGTTGGGGGTGTGATGATTGGTGCTGTGGTGAGCTTAGCCTTTAGAGTTTCAAAAGCATGTTTACATTCATCATCAAAGATAAAAGGATTGTCTACCACCAGCAAATTGCTTAGTGGCTTTGCTATTTTGAAAAATCTTTGATGAATCTCCTATAAAATCCAGCATGCCCCAAGAAACTCCTAACGGCTTTCACACTAGTTGGCAAAGGAAGTTTTTCTATAATTTCTACTTTTGCCTTGTCAACCTCTATACCTTTTCTTGAAATTTTATGACCAAGAACAATGCCTTCGGGTACCATGAAATGGCATTTCTCCCAATTCAAAACTAAGTTTGTTTCTTGGCATCTTTTCAAGACTATGGTAAGATGGTGCAAGCAAGTATTGAAGGAATCACCAAAAACAGAGAAATCATCCATAAAGACTTCAATGAATTTTTCTACCATGTCTGAGAAGATTGATAGCATGCACCTTTGGAAGGTAGCTGGGGCATTACATAGTCCAAATGGCATTCTCCTGTATGCAAAAACTCCAAAGGGACAAGTAAAGAAAGTCTTCTCTTGATCCATGGGGTCAACCACAATCTGGTTATACCCTGAATATCCATCAAGAAAACAGTAATAGGCATGGCCAGCCAACCTTTCAAGCATCTGGTCAATGAAAGGTAGAGGAAAGTGGTCTTTCCGTGTAGCATCATTCAGCCTCCTATAGTCTATGCACATCCTCCACCCTGTCACTGTTCGTGTTGGAATAAGCTCATTCTTCTCATTAACAATGACAGTCATCCCCCCTTTCTTGGGAACCACGTGCACTGGACTGACCCAAGGGCTGTCAGATATAGGGTAGATGATCCCAGCTTTACACAACTTAAGGATTTCCTTTTGAATAACCTCCTTCATTGTAGGATTCAATCTTCTTTGGGGTTGTACCACCGGTTTGGAACCCTCCTCTAAGAGGATCTTGTGCATGCACACAGCAGGGCTTATGCCCTTCAAGTCATCAATGGTCCATCCCAACGCCTCTTTGTGAGCTTTCAATACTACAATGAGTTTTTCTTCTTCCTCTGCACTCAATGAGGAATTGATGATCACTGGGAAGCTGTCCTTCTCACCAAGGAATGCATATTTAAGATGGGGGTAGTGGTTTCAACTCTTGTTGTGGTGCCTCTTCTTTTGTAGCTTCACTTGGTTCCTCTGATGCTTCCAACTTGTTCTCTTCTTGTCCCTTGATGTTATGGACTTCTTCTTGTTTCATTTGATGGTTTGTGTCAAGTACTTCTTCAACCAAAGAGTCCACTACATCAATCCTCATGCAACTTTCTTTCTCAACAGGGTGTTGCATTGCTTTGAACACATTTATGGTCATTTGCTCATCATGCACTCTAAAAATCATTTTTCCCTTTTCCACATCAATGATTGTTCTAGCTGTAGCCAAAAAGGGTCTACCAAGAATGACTGAATTGTTTCCCTCTTCATCCATGTCTAGGACCACAAAATCAGCTGGGAAAATGAAGTTTCCCACTTTCACCAAGAGGTTCTCAACTACTCCATTTGGTACTTTGATGGATCTGTCAGCAAGTTGGAGTGACATCCTTGTGGGTTTAAGCTCTTCAATCATCATTTTCTTCATCATGGTAAGGGGCATTAAGTTAATGCTTGCTCCCAGGTCACAAAGTGATTTGTCAACGGCCATGCTCCCAATCGTGCAAGGTATGAGGAAGCTGCCAGGGTCTTTGAGTTTTGGAGGTAGCCCTTGTTGAATGATGGCACTACACTCTTGATTGAGAATCACCGTTTCTTTTTCTTGCCAACTTCTCTTCTTGGTGATCAATTCCTTAAGAAACTTTGCATATAATGGCATCTGTTCCAGAGCTTCTGCCAATGGGATGTTGATTTCAAGTTTCTTAAAGATTTCTAAGAACCTTGGAAATTGTTGGTCTTTTGCTCCTTTGTGTATCCTAGTTGGGTATGGAAGCTTGGGTACATAAGCTTTCACTCCTTCATTTTTGTTTTCTTTTTGTGGATTCATACTCTCCTTGCCATCACGGTTGCCTCCTTGACTTGGTGGATTGCCTTGTGGCTTGACAACCTCCTTGCCTTTGTTAGATGTTGAAGCCTTTTCTTCATCTTGCCTCTCCACTGTGTCTTGCTCTTTGGGTTTTGTTGCTTCTTTATTTGAACTTTCACCAACTACCTTGCCACTCCTTAACTGCAAAGCCTTACATTCTTCTCTTGGGTTGGGTATTGTGTCACTTGGGAGAACATTGGTTGGCCGTTCAGCTTGTTTGGCTAATTGTCCCACTTGTCTCTCAATGTTCTTCATAGTGACTGCTTGTTCCTGTTGTGTCTTAGCTAAAGCTTGAGTGGTTTGAGCAAGTGCTTGCAAGGTTGCTTCCAGACTTGAGATTCTGCCCTCATGATGGTCAATTGGAGGTATGATGGGGGTTGATTGTTGTTGGAAGTTGTTGGGTGGATTAGTGTGATAATTCTGTGTGTTGGATGTTGGTGCAGGGAAGTTATTTTGGTGAGTTTGTGAGTTATGATGAGGGTGTTGATATGTGTTTTGTGTTTTTCTATATTGGTTAGTGTTGTTGGTATGGTGATTTTGGTTATTTGTGTTGCGGGTGTGATTGTGGTTGTTGTTCTTTTGCCAATGGTTTCTCCCCACTTTAAATTGGGATGATTCTTCCAAGATGAGTTGTAAGTATCACCATGGAATTCATCCTGAGAATTTGAGGTATTCTGCATGTATTGAACTTGTTCTTGTGGTTGTTCAACCGTGATCCCTTCACCTTGGCCCATTCAAGTGATGGTTGACTTGTTGTGTTCACTGCTGCAAGTTGCAACCATCCATTCTCTTTGTTATTGTCTCCATTTGTTGTTGGATTTGTTGGTGCATTAACTTGTTTTGTGCCAAGATAGCATCAACACCTTCAAGTTCCATTACACCTTTCTTTGGGGGCGGATTGTGTTGCCTCTCTGATGAGTAATAATATTGATTGTTTGCCACAATCTCAATGAGGTCTTGAGCCTCCTCAGCAGTTTTCATCATGTTGAGTGATCCCCCTGATGAGTAGTCTAGTCCCTTCCTTGCTTCTTGACTTAGGCCTTCATAGAAGTTTTGGAGTTTGACCCAATCACTAAACATGTCAGGTGGGCACCTTCTCATTAGTGCCTTGTACCTTTCCCAGGCTTCATATAATGACTCCCCATCCATTTGCCTAAAAGTCTGAACCTCTGTCTTCAACTTGATGATCTTTTGAGGTGGGTAGAACTTTGCTAGAAATCTTCTCATCACTTCATTCCAATCATTGAGGCTTTCCTTGGGGAATGACTCTAGCCATTGAGTGGCTTTGTCCCTCAAAGAGAATGGAAATAGTAACAACTTGTAGACATCTGGATGCACTCCATTTGTCTTCACAGTATTGCATATCCTCAGAAAAACAGATAGATGTTGATTTGGGTCTTCAAGAGGTCCCCCTCCATAAGAGCAATTGTTCTGTACCAAAGTGATGAGCTGAGGTTTTAACTCAAAGTTATTGGCCTGAACATTTGGAGTGGCTATACTACTCCCACAATGTCTTGGGTCAGGGATAGTATATGAAGATAACACCCTTCTAGCGTGTCCACCATTATTGTTGACCCCTCCAGGAGGATTTGGCATCTCATCCTCCATGGTTTGATCTTCTTCCTTTGACTCCTCTGACCCTTCTTCACCAACTATGAACTTTCCTCTTTCTGCTCTCCTTATCCTTCGGAGGGTTCTCTCGTCCTCAATATTACGTCTACTAGCTCCTGACATACACAAACAAACCAAAATCACAAGTGAGACACTCTAAAACTAGAGTGGAATTGGAGTTAGTGAAACAAAGTATCAAACAGTTAGTGGGCTTAACAAAAAATACTAAAAAAAACTGCTTAATCTAAACCACCTTTCACTTAATCATTGTCAATCTTTCCAATCCCCGGCAACGGCGCCAAAAACTTGATACGTAAAAATTAGATTTCACGTATGACCGGCAAGTATACCGGGTTGTATCAAGTAGTAAAACTCACTTAGAGTGAGGTCGATCCCACGGAGATTGGTAGATCAAGCAACTTTAGTTAAATGGTAGATTTAGTTAAGCGAATAAGATTTTGATTTTGTGATTAATGTAACTTTTGAACATAATTGCAAGAATTTAAATGGCAAGGAATGTAAAGAACTAGAAGATAGAAATAAAAGGAAAGTAAATAACTGAAACTTAAATTGCAAGAAACTTAAATGACAACAAAGATAAATGGTAATGAACTAAAATGTGCAGAAAATTAAAGAACATAAGAGTAAATAGCAAGAATTAAAGTAACAAAATGTAAATGACAAGAATAGTAAATTGACAGAATGTAGAAGGGAATTGGGTTGTGGGAAATTAAACAACTAGAAGCAATAGAGATAAGAATTGATGGTAGAGAGGATCATTAGGGATCAGAGATGCTAATTTTCATGAATTGATGTTAGTCAAATCTTCCTCAATCATGGGTATAGATCCATGGCAAGTGGTTGATTGAACCCCAATCTCTTGGTGATTCAATCTCTCTCAACATAGCCAATTGCCACTCTCGTGATCTAATTGTTCATGAGAAGAGATGAAGCTTAAATCTAATCCAGCCACACAATTCCCAGAATCTCAACCATGGAGAGTTACATCTCACATACTAACCAAGGTATATTGATTGAGAGAATCATGAAAGGATGAACTCTAAACTGAATTATGTGGCTCATTTCTCAAATTCACCACACAATTCTCATAGATTAACCCCTCTCTCGATGGTGGTTGAATCTTTGAAGAACAAGAGCTTCCTCTTTGGATCAACCTCATGAATTGAGGAGAAAAGAGGAGTTCATCAATCCATTGTAACTAGCAGAGCTCTTCCCCCTAATGAATGGGGTTTTAGTGAGTCATTGCTCCAATTTCAAAAACAATTGCCATAAATCAAAATTAAACTAAGTATAAAGGAAGAAGAAGAAGAAGAATGAAGTGCTTAAAACTTGAAGATGAAGAAGAAAAATTACAATAGAAAACCAAAGATGAGCATTCCGGGAGAGTACCCGGAAGTTCTAACAATAAGCTAAGTAAAGTGCTCAAAAGTGAATAAAAATTCTAAGTGTTAAAAAGTATCTAAAAGTGTAAAAGTCCCCTACAAGTACATCAATCTCTTCTATTTATACTACTCTAAAACTCCTTCAGAGATCTTCAATTTGGGGCTAGCAATGTGGGCTTTCTCATTGTTCAATTCTTGGCTCAATTGGAAGTGTTGCTAGACTTGGAAAGGAAGAATTCATTCATCATGCTTCTGGCCCATGGACTTGGCGTTATTGGCACTAACTCCAGGCCAAATGCACGTTGGCAACGTGCAGGACAATTTCCTGGGCATGAAGTATGAGACTTGGGCGTTGCTAGCCCAAGTTGTTGCCAACAACTTGCTTTTCCTCTTCTTGGCCTTACTTTCATGCTAAATGTAGCCCAGAATTTGAGTGTCAACCTTCAGCTTCAATATGGACTATTATACATCATTGGAAAGCTCTTGATGTATATTTTCTAATGCCACTGGAATCACCTCAATTGGACTTTCCTAGCTCAAGTTATGGTTCCTCAAAGAAGGTAAGGTCAAGCTACCAAGTTGTTGCCAAGTTGTTGTGAATAACGCACCCTCAACCCCAAGTTGGCAACGTGCCCGTGCATCACTCTCCCAAGGCAAGGACTTGGGGCTGGCGTTGTTGCAAAACACGCCCCCCTTGTGGCACGTTGGCAACGTGCTCGACCCACACCCCAAGGCCAATCTCTAGCTTTCTTGAATTTCACTTCATGTTCTTGTTTTTAGGGCCTAAAGATGACTCTGGTTTGGCTTCAATTTTGTGCTCCATCATAGACTATTATATATGGTTGGAAAGCTCTGAATGTCAGCTTTCCAATGCAACTGGAAGCACTCAATTTGGATCTCTGTAGCTCAAGATATCTTCCATTGAAGAGGACATGGTCAGGCTGCCTTGTTGGAGTTGTTGTGAATAACGCCCATACATTTCAAGTTAGCAACGTGCACCACAATTTCCTGGCGTTGTTGTGAATAACTCCTTCTCTTTAGCACGTTGGCAACGTGCTCGAGCCCTTCTCAAGGCTCCATGCTTGCTTCCTGGCGTTGGCAACGTGCATGGCAAGGCCATTGGGCGTTGGCAACGTGCATGGTACATCTCCCTGGTGTTAGCAACTTGGATGATGCCTTGATTGGCGTTGGCAACTTGGATGATGCCTTGATTGGCGTTGGCAACGCGGATGGTGCCTTTGATTGGCGTTGGCAACGCGGATGGTGGGCTGATGGGCGTTTGCAACGCGGTTGGTGCGCCATTGGGCGTTTGGCAACCTGGTTGGTGCGCCATTGGGCGTTTGCAACGCGGTTGGTGTGCCATTGGGCGTTTGGCAACCTGGTTGGTGCGCCATTGGGCGTTGGCAACCTGGTTGGTGCGCCAAGACTTGGTGTGTGGCGTTGGCAACGCCATTCTTGAGTTGGCAACGCCAGCTCCTTTTCTTCCAGGGCCAAGCTTGATTGTTTGGCGTTGTTAGCAAACACGCCAATGCTTCTTAGCTTCAACAACGTGCTCGAGCTCCTCTTTGGTGCCAAAATTGCTTGTGTGTGCTTGTGTGTGGCGTTGGCAACGCCCTTCTCAAGTTGGCAACGCCAACTTTGCTTCTTGTCTTCCTCCAGGGCCAAGCTTGCTTGTGTGTGGCTTGTGTGTGGCGTTGGCAACGCCAGCTTCAAGTTGGCAACGCCAACTTTGCTTCCTCCAGGGCCAAGCTTGCCTTGCTTGTGTGTGGCGTTGGCAACGCCAGCTTCAAGTTGGCAACGCCAACTTTGCTTCCTCCAGGGCCAAGCTTGCCTTGCTTGTGTGTGTGGCGTTGGCAACGTGGATCTCAAGTTGGCAACGCCAACTTTGCTCCTTGGTTGCCTCCAGGACCAAGCTCTTTGTGTGTGGGCGTTGTCCTCAATAACGCACACTATATCCAAGTTGGCAACGCCAACTTCATTTTCCTGGCGTTGGCAAGAATAACGCCCCTTGTAACCAAGTTGGCAACGCCAACTTCTTGCCCAGCTTGCATCATTCTTGCTTCCATGCTTCCTTGTCTTATCACCTATCATCAACAAGGGAAATAGCTTCAAAGTCTTACCAATTCATGCAATAAATTTCATGAGATTCATTCATACTCATTCATATATGCATTCCTTAAAACATTTGCATGAATTTGGCTAGAATTAACATGTTCCTTGATATCATCATGCATGGAATCCTTTGCAGACGACTTAAATACGCGACGAGGTATTGTAAGTGGCAGAGTGGCCTTGCTGCCACGATCCACTGAGATTCAGCCCTTGTCGCTTCGATTCGTCCCTCCCCTTGAAAAATTTCACAAGTTAAAAAGTTCTCGGCACGAGGCCATAACTATTCCCCAGGAGAAGCCGGGGTTTTTCGAGCCAGGCCAAGGCCCGTGAAACGGAGACCGGGCAACGACCGCGGGGGTGCCCGGGCTAGGCATAGACCCGGCCTGCACGGGCACCTGCCCAGGTGTGGACGGCCAGCATGTGTGCCTTGGCCGAATTTCGTCGACGCAATGATCTCGTTTATTCGAAAGGTGCTTGGGAAAAACTACGTCGAAATTCGACCCCTACAGGAGTTCCGCCGAGCATGTCGGACAGAACAGGCACGTGGCCTGTTCAGGCCGGTCCCCAGCGATTGCAACGGAGGACCCAAATTTCCACACATCACGTTGGCTCGTGAGTTTTGCCTGAAGTTTTGTTGGGGCGTTAGGAATACTTTTTAAAGGCTGCGCGAAAAAATATCCAGGTCAAAAATGACCTTTCCTCTTTGGGGCGAGTCGCCCTCCCCGCCCCCCTACCGCCCCCGGGGGAAGAATGGGCCGTATAGAACGCAAACGGATCCCCGAACGGCAAAACCGACCTCAACCGGCTTAACTTCTGTAACGGCTCGGAAGCCTATTATAGGGAGGCATCCCCAGTTTCTCAGACTCGACCTGGCCGAAGGATTGCTGGGCGCAATGCCAGCACTACGCTCGATGCCTGGTCCCCCCGTAGGCAGCAAGACCGGTACGCGGTCAACCGGGAAGGACGTGGCCCGAGGGAGAGCTGGCACCCGCCGAGGTCGGGCCACGCCTAGACTCGGCACGTGGTCCACGTAGAAAGACGCGCCCGGGAAAGGGTGAGCAGGCACCCTGCGAGGCAGGTGGCGTTGCAACGTTGGCTGGGGGCGTTGCAACGGAGGCAGGTCGCGTTGCAACGGATGCCGGGCGTGTTGCAACGTTGGCTGGTCGGCGTTGCAACGGAGGCAGGTCGCGTTACAGCGTTGGCTGGGGGGCAGTGCAACAGATGCCGGGCGCGTTGCGGCGTTGGCTGGGCGGCGTTGCAACGGAGGCAGGTCGCGTTGCAGCGTTGGCTGGGAGGCGGTGCAACAGATACCGGGCGCGTTGCAGCGCTGGCTGGGGGCGGTGCAACGGATGCTGGGGTCCGTTGCAACGGAGGCGAGGCTCGTTGCAACGGATGCCGGACGCGTTGCAACGTTGGCCAGCGGCGTTGCAACTGATGCAGGGCGCGTTGCAACGTTGGCCGGGGGCGTTGCAACCTTGGCCGGGCGCGTTGCAACCTTGGCCTAGGGGGTTGCAACGGAGGCAGGTCGCGTTGCAACGGATGCTGGGCGCGGTGCAACGGATGCTGGGGTCCGGTGCAACGGAGGCAGGGCGCATTGCAGCGTTGGCTGGGGTCCGTTGCAACGGAGGCAGGGCGCGTTGCAACGTTGGCTGTGGCCGTTGCAACAGATGCTGGCACGGTGCAACGGATGCTGGGGTCCGTTGCAACGGAGGCAGGGCGCGTTGCAACGTTGGCCGTGGCCGTTGCAACCGAGGCAGGTCGCGTTGCAACATTGGCTGGGGGCCGTTGCAACGGATGCTGGGCGCGGTGCAACGTTGGCTGGGGTCGTTGCAACGGAGGCAGGGCGCCATGCAACGTTGGCCGTGGCCGTTGCACCGGAGGCAGGGCACGTTGCAGCGTTGGCTGGGGGCCGTTGCAACGGATGCTGGACGCGGTGCAACGGATGCTGGGGTCCGTTGCAACGGAGGCAGGACGCCATGCAACGTTGGCCGTGGCCGTTGCACCGGAGGCAGGGCGCGTTGCAGCGTTGGCTGGGGGCCGTTGCAACGGATGCTGGACGCGGTGCAACGGATGCTGGGGTCCGTTTCAACGGAGGCAGTGCGCGTTGCAACGTTGGCTGTGGCCGTTGCAACGGAGGCAGGTCGCGTTGCAACGTTGGCTGGGGGCCGTTGCAACGGATGCTGGCGCGGTGCAACGGATGCTGGGGTCCGTTGCAACGGAGGCAGGGCGCGTTGCAACGTTGGCCGTGGCCGTTGCATCGGAGGCAGGTCGCGTTGCAACTTTGGCTGGGGGCCGTTGCAACGGATGCTGGCGCGGTGCAACGGATGCTGGGCGCGGTGCAACGGATGCTGGGCGCGGTGCAATGGTGGCAGGTCGCGTTGCAACGTTGGCCGTGGCCGTTGCACCAGAGGCAGGGCGCGGCGCAACGTTGGCCGTGGCCGTTGCAACGGAGGCAGGTCGCGTTGCAACGTTGGCTGGGGGCCGTTGCAACGGATGCTGGCGCGGTGCAACGGATGCTGGGGTCCGTTGCAACGGAGGCAGGGCGCGGTGCAACGTTGGCCGTGGCCGTTGCAACGGAGGCAGGTCGCGTTGCAACGTTGGCTGGGGGCCGTTGCAAC
>NC_080386.1:65303911-65321411 GCF_014773155.1 Arachis stenosperma
ATGTGGAAAAGGGAGAGATGATCTTCAGGGTGCATGATGAGCAAATGACCATAAATGTCTTCAAAGCGATGCAACACCCTGTTGAGAAAGAAAATTGCATGAGGATTGATGTAGTAGACTCTTTGGTTGAAGAAGTGCTTGACACAAACCATCAAATGAAACAAGAGGAAGTCCATAACATCAAAGGACAAGAAGAAAACACGTTGGAAGCATCAAAGGAACCAAGTGAAGCTACCAAAGAAAAGGCACCACAACAAGAGTTGAAACCACTACCCCTTCATCTTAAATATGCATTTCTTGGTGAGAAGGATAGCTTCCCAGTGATCATCAATTCCACATTGAATGCAGAAGAAGAAGAAAAGCTCCTTGTGGTTTTGAGGGCTCACAAAGAGGCATTGGGATGGACCATTGATGACTTGAAAGGCATAAGCCCTGCTGTATGCATGCACAAGATACTCTTAGAGGAGGGTTCCAAACCGGTGGTACAACCCCAAAGAAGATTGAATCCTACAATGAAGGAGGTTGTTCAAAAGGAAGTCCTGAAGTTGTGCAAGGCTGGGATCATCTACCCTATATCTGACAGCCCATGGGTCAGTCCAGTGCAAGTAGTACCTAAGAAAGGAGGCATGACTGTCATTGTTAATGAGAAAAAAGAGCTTATCCCAACACGAACAGTGACAGGGTGGAGGATGTGCATAGACTATAGGAGGTTGAATGATGCAACAAGAAAAGACCACTTTCCTCTACCTTTCATTGATCAGATGCTTGAAAGGTTGGCTGGCCATGCTTATTATTGTTTTCTTGATGGATATTCTGGGTATAATCAGATAGTGGTTGACCCCATGGATCAAGAGAAGACTTCCTTCACTTGTCCCTTTGGAGTCTTTGCATACCGGAGGATGCCATTTGGACTTTGCAATGCCCCAGCTACCTTTCAAAGATGCATGCTTTCAATCTTCTCAGACATGGTAGAAAAATTCATTGAAGTCTTTATGGATGATTTCTCTGTTTTTGGTGATTCATTCAATACTTGCTTGCACCATCTTACCTTAGTCTTGAAAAGATGCCAAGAAACAAACTTAGTTTTGAATTGGGAAAAATGCCATTTCATGGTACCCGAAGGCATTGTTCTTGGTCATAAAATTTCAAGAAAAGGTATAGAGATTGACAAGGCAAAAGTAGAAATTATAGAAAAACTTCCTTTGCCAACTAGTGTGAAAGCCGTTAGGAGTTTCTTGGGGCATGCTGGATTTTATAGGAGATTTATCAAAGATTTTTCCAAAATAGCAAAGCCACTAAGCAATTTGCTGGTGGTAGAAAATTCTTTTATCTTTGATGATGAATGCAAGCATGCTTTTGAAACTCTAAAGGCTAAGCTCACCACAGCACCAATCATCACACCCCCAACTTGGGGACTACCTTTTGAACTCATGTGTGATGCAAGCAACCTTGCAATCGGTGCTGTGTTGGGGCAGAGGAAGGAAAAGAGGCTTCATGTTATCTACTATGCAAGTAAGGTATTGAATGAAACTCAAAGAAACTACACCACAACAGAGAAAGAGTTACTAGCCGTGGTGTATGCCTTTGATAAGTTTAGACAATATTTGATTGGATCTAAAGTCTTAGTGTATACTGACCATGCTGCCATTAAGTATCTTATGTCAAAACAGGATGCCAAACCAAGGCTAATTAGATGGGTGCTACTCCTACAAGAGTTTGACATTGAGATCAAAGATAGAAAGGGCAGTGAAAATCAAGTTGCTGATCACTTATCAAGGGTGCCACAAGATGAATGCCAAGACAACCTTCCATCAATAAATGAAGAGTTTCCAGATGAACATCTCTTGCACATTCAACATGTCCCATGGTTTGCAGACATGGCCAACTACAAGGCAGGAAGAATCATTCCACAAGAGTACACAAGACAACAAGTGAAGAAGCTGTTGCATGAGGCTAGGTTCTTCTTTTGGGACGAACCATTCTTGTTCAAAAGATGCCCAGACGGAATGATAAGAAGATGTGTGCCAGAAAATGAGATGAAGAACATACTATGGCATTGTCACAACTCTAGTTATGGTGGTCATTTTGGAGCTGAAAGAACTGCTGCTAAGGTCCTTCAAAGTGGTTTCTATTGGCCTTCAATCTTCAAGGATGCTAGGGAGTTTGTGAGCCAATGCAATGAATGTCAAAGAGCAGGGGGTTTGTCAAAGAAAAATGAGATGCCCCAAAAGTTCATTTTGGAAGTGGAACTCTTTGATTTGTGCGGAATAGATTTCATGGGACATTTTCCTCCATCCTACACGTTCAAATACATCCTGGTAGCAGTAGAGTATGTCTCCAAATGGGTAGAAGCAATAGCCACCACCACATGTGATACCAACGTGGTCTTGCAATTCCTCAAGAAGAACATCTTCACAAGATTTGGAGTACCCAAAGGGCTTATAAGTGATGGGGGAAGCCACTTTTGCAACAAGCAACTCAATTCCTTACTCCACAAGTATGGTGTTACACACAAAGTAGCTACCCCATATCACCCACAAACCAATGGACAAGCTGAACTTGCTAACAGAGAGCTAAAAATGATCTTGGAAAAAACTGTGGGAACAACAAGAAAGGATTGGGTTAGGAAGCTAGATGATGCACTTTGGGCATATAGGACAGCCTTCAAGACACCCATAGGAAAATCTCCCTTTCAATTGGTGTATGGAAAGGCATGCCACCTCCCTGTAGAGCTTGAACATAAGGCTTTCTGGGCCACCAAACTTCTAAATCTAGATGCTCAAGCAGCAGGAGAGAAGAGGTTGCTACAACTCAATGAGCTTGAGGAGTTCAGATTGGAGGCATATGACAATGCCAAAATATACAAGGAGAGAGCAAAGAGATGGCATGATAAGAGGATCTCTCAAAGAACATTTGAACCAGGCCAAAAGGTGTTATTATTCAATTCAAGATTGAAGATCTTCCCTGGGAAGCTGAGGTCTAGATGGACTGGTCCATACACCATCACCAAAGTATCACCTCATGGCTATGTTGAATTGCTTGATGAAGCCTCAAAACAAACCTTCACAGTCAATGGACATAGGGTGAAGCACTATTTTGGTGGCCCTTGGAGCAAGGAAGAGAGTGTGCAACTCTTAACATGAGCAAAGAAGCTGCAATGTCGAGCTAAGGACAATAAACAAAGCGCTTCATGGGAGGCAACCCATGCACAGGGAGTCTTTTAATTTCATGTTTTAGTAACCAATAATGATCAAGTAGACTAGTACATGGTGTATGCAAGGCACTAAGTTTGGTGTGGCCAATCTTGAAGTAATGGCAAATGTGTGTTCTATAACACTTAGCCACAAACTAAGTTTGGTGTCCATACATACACGAAAATGCTAAGCTATGAAAGTTTTGTCATCTACTTTAGTTATAAAATAAAATAAAATAAAATAAAATAAAAAACGTGAAAAAAAAAAGCATTTAATGTAGGTAAATTACTAAGTTTGATGTGGCTATCTTTGGAATTAATTCCATAGAACACTTAGTCACAAACTAAGTTTGGTGTCTTTACTTGCATTATTAATGCTAAAAAATAGATTAGGGAATCTAATTTAGTCAATTTTGTATAGGAACATAATCATAAGTTTTTAGCCATTAATGTCACTTTAAGAATCTCAAGCCTTTGGCATTTTGTTGCAGGAAAGAAAGAAAGAAGTGATGGGGAATCTTGGAAGCATATAATGAAAGAAGGAAAGAAATGATGGGGAATCTTGAAGAAAGATCACGGATACATAAGGAAGGGTAGTCACATGAATTTTAAACTTTGTGCATGGGGAAAAAGAAATCAACATGCATTGTGCACAAGGAAGCATGCCATGACCGAGCCTTAAATGCCTTCCCACCAACTTTCACTTTAAATACTTCAACCATATTCATTCATCATTCATTCTTCTACCCACCAACTTTCACTTCACTAGCCGAACTCATACTCAACCTCCAACCTACTCCATGTTTCACAAATTCTAACCTTGAACCTCATCTTTACCCAACAAAAACTCTTGAAGCATCACATCTCTCACATAACCGAAACACTCAATCTCCTTCACCATCATTTTCTACCTTCTCTAAGTCACCGTGCTTATCCCATATCTCTCTCATTCACAATCATTTTCCTTATGCTTGAGGACAAGCATTCATCTAAGTTTGGTGTTGGGGAGATTCAATCTTGCAAGTGAATCTCAATGGCCTCATCATCAAGGGATAGGAGAGAAGATGAATTTGATCAAAGAAGATTCAAATCCAAACACAATGAGGGAATTTTTAGTTGGATGTCAAGCAAAGATGTTGTTCCAGAGCTACCATTCAAGCTTAAAAAGATGAATACCCTGAGATACAAAAAATAATCAGAAAAAGGGGATGGGAGCTTCTCTGTGACCAACCTCAAGAAATAAGCATGCTTCTCATCCATGAGTTCTTCACTAATGTGATAAGAGAATATGATGATGAAGAACCATACATGAGCTATGTAAGAGGTGTGGATGTTGATTTTAGCCCGGACACCATCAATAGGGTGCTAAGGGTCAAGCACAAACAGTTCAAACGACCTAGCTATGAAGAAAGGGTTGAAAATGACCCAAGATATGTGGATGTGGTGAGTGACTTGTGCAGAATAGGCACTGATTGGGTATTGGATTCACATGGCCGACCACTCAAACTTCGGAGAGGTGATCTCATACCTCAAGCAAAAGGATGGCATGACATAGTGAGGAGGTCACTGATCTCTACTTCAAATAACTCTGAGGTAACGGTGAATAGAGCTATAATGATCCATTGCATAATGAAAGGAGGGGAAATCAATGTTGGAGACATTATAGCCAAGAACATCATTGAAATAGCTCAAAAGGTCAAACAGGACAGCTGGCTAGGATACCCTAGTACTATTCTGCGCCTATGTGAAGAAGCTGGAGTGCCTCTGGGAGAATTTGAAGAAACTGATTTGGTCTCTATTGGAAAACCTCTTACCAAAGAAAGGTTGGAGTTCATCACCACAACCCAATTGGAAAGGCAACCTTTAGCAAGAAGGAAGAAAAGAAAAGAAGTAAGACAAGAGGAGGAGCCTCAAGAAATGGATGAATCCCACACCTTGAACATGAACCAACTCGAAGCCGCCTTGAAAGGGATTTCTGGGCAATATTCACAAATTCAAAGAAGCCAAGAGGAACAAGCACAACAACAAAGGGACCTTTGGCAATTGATGGATCAACAAAGAGGGGTTCAAGTTCAATGGATGAACCAACAAAATGAGTACCAAACACACATGATGGAGTTGCAACAAGAACAATATGCCAAGATGCAAGAAGCCATCAACAATTCAGCTATGGAACATGAAAAAGCCATGGAGAAAGTGATACAAGAACAAGCTCAACTAAGGATAGAGCAAGCTCAGCAAAGAGAACTTCTCCATAGGTTGGATGCTAGACATGAAACACTCTACAGAGATTTCAATGAAAACAGAATGTTCAAGGAAGCCAGGCACAAGGACAGACTTGACTATGACATATGCACCCAAGAAAAGCTTAGTTACCTCTGTTCCACACCCCCATTGATCAACCCACAAATCAAATGTTTTAATGAGGCTCGGAAGATATTTGAACAGCAAGAACTAGCAAGGGTGAGATTCAATCAACAGAGGCTACAGGAGACAATGATAAGCTCAGGAATTTGGCAAAGAGAAGAGAGGGATGCAACGACACAACAACAAGGGGAAAGGAGGAGCAAAAAGAAAGAAGATCCAAAGGGAGATTCAACAACAAAGCAACAAGGAGAGCTAAGAAGCAAAAGAAACAAGATCCAAAGGGCAAAGGAAAGCAAGGAGAATCAAGCAAAGGAAAAGGGACATGAAGACTAAAGGTGGTGAAGTTCCTTTATTTTTTCTTTATGTTTCTTTATGTTTTAAATAAAGAAGATGTATGTCTGAAATATGGTATACCTTCTAGGATGCATTTTTTTTTTTTCTTTTTGAAGCATTATCTTTTATGTTGCCCATTCCATGCATCACCACTCACAGATTTGGAATAGTTGCTTGTCTTTAATATTTTTACTTGTCATTGGAATAAAAGATGTAGTTTGAGCAAGAACAGAGAGAAATCTAGCTTAAAAAGGATCATGTTGTCCCATAAGAAAAGTGCTAGTATATTTATTGTGAAAGAAGCAATGTTCAAGAAATTCAAAAGAATGCTTGCTAATACAAGACTAGTTTGGTTAAGGATCACAAGGGCTTTATCAGTAAAAGCACAAATAACCTTGACAATAAAGAAAATAGAATACAAAGAATGAAAGGCTAGGCATCAATGACAAAAGTTGGATATGTGTCTGTGGTGATTGATGTTAAGAGACATACTCGGGCTAGTAAATCCGAGGGGTGCTTCATCACCCGGTAACTTGAGTTAACTAACTCGGGATTATCGATTGAAAACCCACAATCAAGAGTAGCTCTATAACAGAACATTTAGCAACCCAAAGAGGTGCTGGACACCACTATCCAAACAAAATTTCAATGTTATATGCCTGTGACTGAATGTGTTAAGGAAAGAGGCTTGAGTGAGTAAATCTTTAAGAGTGTCTCAACACTTAACAACTTGAACCAACTGGTTTGGGATTGTTGATTGAAAGCTTATGCTAAAGAGCCGCCTTAAGACAAGATTTCGAGCTTAATTGAAAGAAAAAGGGAAAGAAAAAAAAAGAAGGAAAAAGAAATAAGCAGAAAAAATTGGTTCAAGGATCATGTGCTAAGGTGTGAAAGAAGTCTAGTGAAGTTAACCAATTTAGTAGTGAAGCAAGCATTTTAATTGAAAAAGTTGAATAGTTGTGTTCAATTACAATAAATTTATGACCACACAAGTGAGGATAACATGCTCAATGAGAAATTACTCTCTGGGAGAACATTCAAGTCTTACATCTTAAATTCTTGTGACAAAGTCCTTTATATTTTGCTTGAGGACAAGCAATACTTTAAGTTTGGTGTTGTGATGCAAATGCATATTTGCATTATTAGTTAGTTAGTTTAGTTAGTTTTAGTTTAAATTCACTCATTTTCTCTAAATAAACAAGTCCTTTTATGAGTTTTGTTTCCATGCATGATGATATCAAGGAACATGTTAATTCTAGCCAAATTCATGCAAATGATTTAAGGAATGCATATATGAATGAGTATGAATGAATCTCATGAAATTTATTGCTTGAATTGGTAAGACTTTGAAGCTATCTCCCTTGTTGATGATAGGTGATGAAACAAGGAAGCATGGAAGCAAGAAGGAGGCAACCAAGGCAAGAAGTTGGCGTTGCCAACTTGGGATTGGCGTTGCCAACTCCACAACACAAGGCAAGCTTGGTCCTGGAGGCAACCAAGGCAAGGAGTTGGCGTTGCCAACTTGGGATTGGCGTTGCCAACTCCACAACACAAGGCAAGCTTGGTCCTGGAGGCAACCAAGGCAAGAAGTTGGCGTTGCCAACTTGAGATTGGCGTTGCCAACGCCACACACAACCACACCAAGCAAGCTTGGAAACCCTGGAAGCAAAGTTGGCGTTGCCAACTCTAGAACCAAGTTGCCAACGCTCACACACAAGGAACTTGGCCCTGGAAGCAAGGTTGGCGTTGCCAACTCTAGAACCAAGTTGCCAACGCCACACACAAGACACAAGCAAGGAACTTGGCCCTGGAGGAAGCAAAGTTGGCGTTGCCAACTTGAAGCTGGCGCTGCCAACGCCCACACAAGGAACTTGGCCCTGGATTTGGAGCCTCGAGCACGTTGCCAGCCTAGAAATGAGGGGCGTTTTTGAGGACAACGCAGGCTAACAACGCCAAACAATCAAGCTTGGCCCTGGAAGAAAAGGAGCTGGCGTTGCCAACTCAAGATGGGCGTTGCCAACGCCACACAACCAAGCAACAAATGGAGCCCTGGAAGAAAAGGAGCTGGCGTTGCCAACTCAAGAATGGCGTTGCCAACGCCACACAAGAAAGCTTGGCTAGGCACCAAGTTTTGGTGCCAGCCAAGTTGCCAAACGCCCAATGGCGCACCAACCAGGCTGCCAAACGCCCAATGGCGCACCAACCAGGCTGCTAAACGCCCAATGGCGCACCAACCGCGTTCCAAACGCCCAAATGCCGCACCACTCACGTTGCCAACGCTAGATGGGCGTTGCCAACGCCAACTTACCAAAACAAGGCAGCCTGAACATGTCCACTTCAATGGAAGATATCTTGAGCTACAGAGATCCAAATTGAGTACTTCCAGTTGCGTTGGAAAGCTAACATTCAGAGCTTTCCAACCATATATAATAGTCCATGGTGGAGCACAAGATTGAAGCCAAACCAGAGTCATCTTTAGGCCCTAAAAACAAGAACATGAAATGAAATTCAAGGGAGCTAGAGATGATCCTTGGATGTGGGATCGAGCACGTTGCCAACGTGCACAAAGGGGGTGTGTTTTGCAACAACGCCAGCCTCAAGTCCTTGCCTTGGGAGAGTGATGCTCGAGCACGTTGCTAACTTGGGGTTGAGGGTGCGTTATTCACAACAACTTGGCAACAACTTGGCAGCTTGACCTTACCTTCTTTGAGGAGCCATAACTTGAGCTAGGAAAGTCCAATTGAGGTGATTCCAATGGCATTAGAAAATAGACATCAAGAGCTTTCCAATGATGTATAATAGTCCATATTGAAGCTGAAGGTTGACACTCAAATTCTGGGCTACATTTAGCATGAAAGTAAGGCCAAAAAGAGAAAGAGCAAGTTGTTTGCAACAACTTGGGCTAGCAACGCCCAAGTCTCAAACTCACTTCCAGGAAATTGGCATGCACGTTGCCAACGTGCACTAAGGCCTGAGTTATTGCCAACAACGCCCCTCAATGGGCCAGAATTGGTGCCAACTTGCTTTGCTTCCCCTATTCATCACAAAGGCCAACAACTTCTTCAATTGAGCCAAGAATTCAACAAAGAGAAGCCCATATTGCTAAACCAATTGAAGATCTTTGGAAGAGTTTTAGAGTAGTATAAATAGAAGAGATTGATGTACTTGTGGGGGACTTTTTTTTGACACTTTTGAATACTGTTTAAGACTTAGCATTTTTATTCACTTTTTAGCACTTGAATTTTGAAGACTCTTTTGGGTACTTCCGAGAGAGTTCTCTTTGGTTTTCTATTGGAATTTTTCTTCTTCATTTTCAAGTTTTAAGCACTTCATTCTTCTTCTTCTTCTTCCTTTACACTTAGTTTAATTCTTGTTTATGGCAATTGTTGTTGAATTTGGAGCAATGACTCACTAAACCCCACTTTCATTAGGGGGAGGAGCTCTGTTTGTTGGAATGGATTGATGAACCCATCATTCCTCCTCAATTCTAGTGGTTGATCTAAAGAGGGAACTCTTGCTCTTCATAGATTCAACCACCATCGAGAGAGGGGTTAATCTACATGAATTATGTGGTGAATTTGAGGAATGAGCCACATAATTCAGTTTAGAGTTCATCCTTTCATGATTTCTTTAATCAATATACCTTGGTTAGTATGTGAGATGTAACTCTCCTTGGTTGAGATTATAGAAATTGTGTGGCTGGATATATGAGCTTCATCTCTTCTCATGAACAATTAGATCACGAGAGTGGCAATTGGCTATGTTGAGAGAGATTGAATCACCAAGAGATTGGGGTTCAATCACCCACTTGCCATAGATCTATACCCATGATTGAGAGGAATTTGACTAACATCAATTCATGAAAACTAACATCTCTGATCCCTAATGATCTTCTCTACCATCAATTCTTATTTCTTTTGCTTATTAGTTGTTTGAATACCCATCACCCCATCTCCCTTTACATTCTTGCAATTTATTTTCTTGTCATCTACATTCTGTCTCTTTATTTCTTGCTCTTGCTCTTATGCTCTTTAAATTTCTGCAACCTTTAATTCCTAGCAATTTATCTTTGATGTCATTTAAGTATCTTGCACTTTAAGTTTCCGTCATTTACTTCCATTTTATTTCTATTGTCCTGTTTTTAAATTCCTTGCAATTTACATTCCTGCACTTATGTTCAAAAGTTACATTAATCACAAAATCAAAATCTTATTCGCTTAACTAAATTTACCATTTAACTAAAGTTGCTTTATCTACCAATCCTCGTGGGATCGACCTCACTCTTAGTGAGTTTTACTACTTGATGCGACCCGGTATACTTACCGGTTGTACGTGAAATCTTAATTTTTACGTATCAAGTTTTTGGCGCCGTTGCCGGGGATTGGAAAGATTGACAATGATTAAGTGAAAGGTGGTTTAGATTAAGCATTTTTTTTTTAGTATTTTTTGTTAATCCCACTAACTGTTTGATACTTTGTTTCACTAACTCCAATTCCACTCTAGTTTTAGAGTGTCTCACTTGTGATTTTGGTTTGTTTGTGTATGTCAGGAGCTAGTAGACGTAATATTGAGGACGAGAGAACCCTCCGAAGGATAAGGAGAGCAGAAAGAGGAAAGTTCATAGTTGGTGAAGAAGGGTCAGAGGAGTCAGAGGAAGAAGATCAAACCATGGAGGATGAGATGCCAAATCCTCCTGGAGGGGTCAACAATAATGGTGGACACGCTAGAAGGGTGTTGTCTTCATATACTATCCCTGACCCAAGACATTGTGGGAGTAGTATAGCCACTCCAAATGTTCAGGCCAATAACTTTGAGTTAAAACCTCAGCTCATCACTTTGGTACAGAACAATTGCTCTTATGGAGGGGGACCTCTTGAAGACCCAAATCAACATCTATCTGTTTTTCTGAGGATATGCAATACAGTGAAGACAAATGGAGTGCATCCAGATGTCTACAAGTTGTTACTATTTCCATTCTCTTTGAGGGATAAAGCCACTCAATGGCTAGAATCATTCCCCAAGGAAAGCCTCAATGATTGGAATGACCTGATGGGCAGATTTCTAGCGAAGTTCTACCCACCTCAAAGAATCATTAAGTTGAAGACAGAGGTTCAAACTTTCAGGCAGATGGAAGGGGAGTCATTGTATGAAGCCTGGGAAAGGTATAAGGCACTCATGAGAAGATGTCCACCTGACATGTTTAGTGACTGGGTCAAGCTCCAAAACTTCTATGAAGGTTTAAACTTAGAAGCAAGGAAGGGACTAGACTACTCATCAGGAGGATCACTCAACATGACGAAAACTGCCGAAGAGGCTCAAGACCTCATTGAGATTGTGGCAAACAATCAGTATTATTACTCATCAGAGAGGCAACATAATCCGATCCCAAAGAAAGGTGTAATGGAGCTTGAAGGTGTTGATGCTATCTTGGCACAAAACAAGTTAATGCACCAACAAATCCAACAACAAATGGAGATGATAACAAAGAGAATGGATGGTATGCAACTTGCATCAGTGAACACAACAAATCAACCATCACATGAATGGAGCCAAGGTGAAGGGATCACGGTTGAGCAACCACAAGAACAAGTTCAATACATGCAGAACACTTCAAATTCTCAGGATGAATTTCATGGTGATACATACAACTCATCCTGGAGAAATCATCCCAACCTAAAATGGGGTGAAAACCATTGGCAAAAGAACAGCAACCACAATCACACCCGTAACACAAACAACCAAAATCACCATACCAACAACACTAACCAATATAGAAAAACACAAAACACATATCAACACCCCCATCATAACTCACAAACTCACCAAAATAACTTCTCTGCGCCATCATCCAACTCACAAAATTTCCACACTAATCCGCCCTACAACTTCCAACAACAATTAACCCCCATCATACCTCCAATTGACCATCATGAGGCCAGAATCTCAAGTCTAGAAGCAACCTTGCAAGCACTTGCTCAAACCACTCAAGCCTTAGCTAAGGGACACAAGGAACATGAGGTCATCATGAAGAATATTGAGAGACAAGTGGGACAATTGGCCAAACAAGCCGAGAAACCAACCAATGTTCTCCCAAGTGACACAATACCCAACCCAAGAGACACAGAAAAAGCCATAAAATGGGAGGAGTGTAAAGCAATCACCCTGAGAAGTGGGAAGAAACTGGAGACAGAAGCCATTACTCAGGAAGAGCACATCAAAGAAGGCTTAAAAGAAGAGGTGAAGGAACAAAAGCAGGAGCAAGAAACCTATACACAAAGTGATAAATTAGCTAAGAAGGAGGCAGTGAAAGCATACCAACCAATGCTCCCATACCCTCAGAGGTTTAAAGAAGAGAACAAAGAGAAGCAATATTTCAAATTCTTGGAAATATTCAAGACACTACACATCAACATCCCCTTCATTGAAGCACTTGAACAGATGCCTCTATATGCTAAGTTCATGAAGGAATTGCTAACAAAGAAAAGATCCTTGAAAGAGGGACAGACGGTTGTGATGACCAGGGAGTGTAGTGCCATCATCCAGAAAAAGTTGCCAAAGAAGATGAAAAACCCAGGGAGCTTTCACATCCCCTGCACAATAGGCAACATGATGATTGAGAGAGCATTTTGTGATCTTGGTGCAAGCATAAATCTGATGCCTCTGTCTTTGATGAGGAAGCTTCAGATTCATGAATTGAAGCCTACAAAGATAGCCCTTCAAATGGCGGATAAATCTATTCAGCAAGCACTCGGGGTTGTAGAGAATGTATTAGTAAAGGTGGACAAATTTTTCCTCCCAGTTGACCTTGTCATCCTAGACATAGAGGAAGATGACAACACTCCCATTATTCTAGGGAGGCCCTTTTTAGCTACTGCCAGGGCATTGATAGATGTCGAAAAAGGAGAATTAATGCTAAGGGTGCATGATGAGCATATAGTGTTCCATGTCTTCAAGAATTTGCAAGACTCCACCCAAGAGGAAGAGTGTATGAAGGAAGAGTGTATGAAGATTGATTCCATAGATCCAAACTTGAAAGAGGCACCTGATGAGGCACTTCCAAGCTCATGCAGGAAAGAAAATGAAGAGGTGGAGGTGCTGCAACAAGCTCAAAGAATAGAGGAGAAGCTGCAATCAAAGTCAGCATTTAAGATTCATAGCAAGGACTGTCCAAAAATTGAGATTCCAAAACCTGAACTATCTCCTGGAAAAGAAGAGTCCCAAGAAGAAAATGCCAAGAGGATGGAGAAACAAGAAATCTCCACTGAAGACTTCTCACCAGGGGATAAAGTGATGCTAACTTACCAACCAAAAGAGACATCTCCACACTTTTCTGGATACTACACAGTGAACAAAATCCTCTCACTTGAACATGTGGAAATCATCAAGAATGACACTGGAAGGAAGCTCACGGTGAGAGGGGAAGGATTAAGGCACTATGATCATCATCCGCCCTAAAGAGGGACAAATGTCAAGCTAGTGACAATAAAAGAGCGCTTGTTGGGAGGCAACCCAACCAGAGGTAACCATCTTTTCATATCTAATTCAATAAAACTGTTAATTAGTTTCATCTAGATTGCAAGAAGCTAAGTTTGGTGTTGCACACCAAAACAATCTAAGGGAGAATGAAGGATTCTAAGTTTGGTGTTCCACCAAAATCCCATCATAAAACACATTCTCACTTTCTGCCATAAGGCTAGCTTCATGCATTTAGACGGACTAGTTAATTATCTTGCTGTTTTCTAGTTTTTATTCTATTACCTTAGAAAAAGAAGAAAGAGTTTCACACATGGTTAATTTGATGCATTGGCAAGGTACTAAGTTTGGTGTTCCCACACCAAAGTAAGTTCAAAAAGCCCACAAATAAATCATGCAGACTAACCACTGTTTCTAAGTGCTTGGGGAACAAGCAACTTTAATATCATTGTAGAATGTCATACAAGCCTTTGGAGGGATTAAGCATCATCAATCAAAGAAGCAAAAGATGAACATAAAGGCTAGCGATGATGATGATGAGAAGAAAAGCAAGTGAACTCCAACAGGTTGTATTGTTAAGTGATAGTTTACATCAAATGTTGCTGTGATTGAAAGTTGGATTGTATCCTTATTTGCCCTGTTTGTCTGCATCATATAATTTTTCTTTTTATCTTCCCGCCTGCCTTCATAGCATAGTCTTTCTTTATAATAAGCAAGATGCTTGATTATTCACAACATTCTTATCTTCAAAACTTGCTTGCACTCAATTTTCAAGAATGCATCACATGAAAGTTCTTTGAAAAGAAGGATTGAGGAATAAAATCAGTTTTTGAGGCAAGCAAAAGATTAGGAGAAGTGGTGGTTCTAGTAGTATGATCATGTATTGAGGTTGCATGCTTGTGAAAACTTGCATGGGAGCTCATAGGCAGGACATGAAGTTCAAAGAAGTATTGTAGAGATTCTCAAAAATCTATTGATCCAAGAAGCAGCAAACAAAGCAAAGGAAGAAAAGAAAGTGCAAAAACAAAAAGAACATGGCCCAAGGCTCTGAGCATCAATTACTAGGCAGAAAAAGAAAGAAAGAAACAAAAACTCAAAAGAGTTGCTATCCTAGTAAATGCTTGTGGTTGAAGTGTGTCAAGGAAAGAGGCTTGAGCAAGTAAATCCTTGGGGGTGCTTTAACACCTAATACCTTAAAACCAACTGGTTAGGAGTATTGATTGAAAGCTTATCTAAAGAGCCGCCTTGAGACATGACACTTAGAGTCGAGGTCAAAGCGCAAAAATTATGAGCTGCTTCAAGGTGATTACATATAAAGAGATCTCCATGATATCATTTGAATAAAAGTCCTAAGATCTAAGACTTCCAAAATGTAAGGACTGATAAGCACTGAGACCCTTGCATGAACACATAATTCAGAGTTCACCCCACTATCACTTAATCACTTCACTCACCAAGGTGTTACAAGCTATTCCTCAACTCATTCCAATTAAAAGAAATCTTGTGCATAGTTCTTTTGTTGCTTGAGGACAAGCAAGGTTTAAGTTTGGTGTTGTGATGCATTTGCATATTTACTATATTAGCTAGTTAGTTTAGTTGGTTTTAGCTTAGTTTCACTCATTTTCTCTAAATAAACAAGTCCTTTTATGAGTTTTATCTTCATGCATGAGAATACCAAGGAACATGTGATTCTAGCCAAATTCATGCAAATGATTTAAAGAATATATACATGAATGAGTATGAATGAATCTCATGGAATTTGTGCATGAATTGGTAAGACTTTGAAGCTATTTCTTTGGTTTATGATAGGTGATGAAGCAAGAAGACAATGATGCAAGGAAATCTTGGAGCAAGAAGGAGATGCATGTTGCCAACTTGATCCTCAAGTTGGCAACGCCCAATTGATGCAACCAGGATGAGAGAGCACGTTGGCAACTTGATTTCCAAGTTGCCAACGCCCAAAGTGGTGCTGCCAGGAGGTGTAGCACGTTGGCAACTTGGAAACCAAGTTGGCAACGTGCTAGTGCACAATCAGCGGAAATTGCAGCCTGACCTTCCCCTCTTCAAGGATGAATATCTCGAACCACAAGGATCCAATTGACATGATTCCAATTGCGTTGAGAAGCTGACATCAAGAGCTTTCCAACGATATACAATAGTCCATAATGTGGCAAGGAATGGAAGCTCAATCAGAGGGAAACTTAAGCCCCAAATGCAAGGGAATGAAGTATTGCAAGTTGCCAACTTGAACACCAAGTTGGCAACGCCAGGAGCCACCAGGGGAGGATGTCACCAAGTTGCCAACGCCAACACCAAGTTGGCAACGCCAGAATGTGCACCAACCACGTTGCCAACGCCCAATGGCCGCACCATTCAAGTGGCTAACGTCCACAAGCCTCACCATTCACGTTGCCAACGCCAAAATCAAGTTGCCAACGTGGGAAGCATTGTTTGGAGCCTTGAGAAGGGCTCGAGCACGTTGCCAACGTGCTAAAGAGAAGGAGTTATTCACAACAACGCCAGGAAATTGTGGTGCACGTTGCTAACTTGAAATGTATGGGCGTTATTCACAACAACTCCAACAAGGCAGCCTGACCATGTCCTCTTCAATGGAAGATATCTTGAGCTACAGAGATCCAAATTGAGTGCTTCCAGTTGCATTGGAAAGCTGACATTCAGAGCTTTCCAACCATATATAATAGTCTATGATGGAGCACAAAATTGAAGCCAAACCAGAGTCATCTTTAGGCCCTAAAAACAAGAACATGAAGTGAAATTCAAGAAAGCTAGAGATTGGCCTTGGGGTGTGGGTCGAGCACGTTGCCAACGTGCCACAAGGGGGGCGTGTTTTGCAACAACGCCAGCCCAAGTCCTTGCCTTGGGAGAGTGATGCACGGGCACGTTGCCAACTTGGGGTTGAGGGTGCGTTATTCACAACAACTTGGCAAAACTTGGCAGCTTGACCTTACCTTCTTTGAGGAACCATAACTTGAGCTAGGAAAGTCCAATTGAGGTGATTCCAGTGGCATTAGAAAATAGACATCAAGAGCTTTCCAATGATGTATAATAGTCCATATTGAAGCTGAAGGTTGACACTCAAATTCTGGGCTACATTTAGCATGAAAGTAAGGCCAAGAAGAGGAAAAGCAAGTTGTTGGCAACAACTTGGGCTAGCAACGCCCAAGTCTCATACTTCACTTCCAGGAAAATGTCAAGCACGTTGCCAACGTGCATTTGGCCTGGAGTTAGTGCCAATAACGCCAAGCCAATGGGCCAGAAACATGATGAATGAACTCTTCCATTCCAAGTCTAGCAACACTTCCAATTGAGCCAAGAATTCAACAATGAGAAAGCCCACATTGCTAGTCCACTTGAAGATCTTTGAAAGAGTTTTAGGACTAGTATAAATAGAGATTGAGTTTGTACTTGAGGGGACTTTTGACTTTTTACACTTTTGATTACTTTTTAACACTTAGCATTTTTATTCACTTTTAGCACTTTTACTTGGCTTTTGTTAGAACTTCCGGGTACTCTCCCGGAAAGCTCATCTTTGGTTTTCTATTGGAATTCTTCTTCTTCATTTTCAAGTTTTAAAAAACTTCATTCTTCTTCTTCTTCTTCTTCCTTTACATTTAGTTTAATTTTGATTTATGGCAATTGTTGTTGAAATTGGAGCAATGACTCACTAAACCCCACTTTCATTAGGGGGAGGAGCTCTGTTTGTTGGAATGAATTGGTGAACCCATCTTCTCCTCCTCAATTCTAGTGGTTGATCTAAAGAGGGAACTCTTGCTCTTCATAGATTCAACCACCATCGAGAGAGGGGTTAATCTACATGAATTATGTGGTGAATTTGAGAAATGAGCCACATAATTCAGTTTAGAGTTCATCCTTTCATGATTTCTTTAATCAATATACCTTGGTTAGTATATGAGATGTAACTCTCCTTGGTTGAGATTATAGGAATTGTGTGGCTGGATTAGATTTGAGCTTCATCTCTTCTCATGAACAATTAGATCACGAGAGTGGCAATTGGTTATGTTGAGAGAGATTGAATCACCAAGAGATTGGGATTCAATCACCCACTTGCCATGGATCTATACCCATGATTGAGGAAGATTTGACTAACATCAA
>NC_080386.1:65439345-65441845 GCF_014773155.1 Arachis stenosperma
GGCTGGGGGCCGTTGCAACGGATGCTGGCGCGGTGCAACGGATGCTGGGCGCGGTGCAACGGTGGCAGGTCGCGTTGCAACGTTGGCCGTGGCCGTTGCAGCGGAGGCAGGGCGCGGTGCAACGTTGGCCGTGGCCGTTGCAACGGAGGCAGGTCACGTTGCAACGTTGGCTGGGGGCCGTTGCAACGGATGGCGCGGTGCAACGGACGGTGGGCGCGGTGCAACGGTGGCAGGTCGCGTTGCAACGTTGGCCGTGGCCGTTGCACCGGAGGCAGGTCGCGGTGCAACGTTGGCTGGGGCCGTTGCAACGGAGGCAGGTCGCGTTGCAACGTTGGCTGGGGCCGTTGCAACGGATGCTGGCGCGGTGCAACGGGTGGGCGCGGTGCAACGGATGCTGGGCGCGGTGCAACGGTGGCAGGTCGCGTTGCAACGTTGGCCGTGGCCGTTGCACCGGAGGCAGGGCGCGGTGCAACGTTGGCCGTGGCCGTTGCAACGGAGGCAGGTCGCGTTGCAACGTTGGCTGGGGGCCGTTGCAACGGATGCTGGCGCGGTGCAACGGACGGTGGGCGCGGTGCAACGGATGCTGGGCGCGGTGCAACGGTGGCAGGTCGCGTTGCAACGTTGGCCGTGGCCGTTGCACCGGAGGCAGGGCGCGGTGCAACGTTGGCTGGGGGCCGTTGCAACGGAGGCAGGTCGCGTTGCAACGTTGGCTGGGGGCCGTTGCAACGGATGCTGGCGCGGTGCAACGGATGCTGGGCGCGGTGCAACGGATGCTGGGCGCGGTGCAACGGTGGCAGGTCGCGTTGCATCGGAGGCAGGGCGCGGTGCAACGTTGGCCGTGGCCGTTGCAACGGAGGCAGGTCGCGTTGCAACGTTGGCTGGGGGCCGTTGCAACGGATGCTGGCGCGGTGCAACGGACGGTGGGCGCGGTGCAACGGATGCTGGGCGCGGTGCAACGGTGGCAGGTCGCGTTGCAACGTTGGCCGTGGCCGTTGCACCGGATGCTGGCGCGGTGCAACGTTGCCGTGGCCGTTGCAACGGAGGCAGGTCGCGTTGCAACGTTGGCTGGGGGCCGTTGCAACGGATGCCGCGGTGCAACGGACGGTGGGCGCGGTGCAACGGATGGGCGCGGTGCAACGGTGGCAGGTCGCGTTGCAACGTTGGCCGTGGCCGTTGCACCGGAGGCAGGGCGCGGTGCAACGTTGGCCGTGGCCGTTGCAACGGAGGCAGGTCGCGTTGCAACGTTGGCTGGGGCCGTTGCAACGGATGCCAGCGCGGTGCAACGGACGCGCGGTGCAACGGATGCTGGGCGCGGTGCAACGGTGGCAGGTCGCGTTGCAACGTTGGCCGTGGCCGTTGCACCGGAGGCAGGGCGCGGTGCAACGTTGGCCGTGGCCGTTGCAACGGAGGCAGGTCGCGTTGCAACGTTGGCTGGGGGCCGTTGCAACGGATGCTGGCGCGGTGCAACGGACGGTGGGCGCGGTGCAACGGATGCTGGGCGCGGTGCAACGGTGGCAGGTCGCGTTGCAACGTTGGCCGTGGCCGTTGCACCGGAGGCAGGCGCGGTGCAACGTTGGCCGCGGCCGTTGCAACGGAGGCAGGTCGCGTTGCAACGTTGGCTGGGGGCCGTTGCAACGGATGCTTGCGCGGTGCAACGGATGCTGGGCGCGGTGCAACGGAGGCAGGTCGCGTTGCAACGTTGGCCGTGGCCGTTGCACCGGAGGCAGGGCGCGGTGCAACGTTGGCCGGGGCCGTTGCAACGGAGGCAGGGCGGCATGCAACGTTGGCCGCGGCCGTTGCAACGGAGGCAGGGCGGCTTGCAACGGACGGTGGGCGCGTTGCAACGCATGCTGGGCGCGATGCATCGTTGGCTGCTAGCGTTGCAACGGAGGCTGGGTTTGGTGCATCGTTGGCTGGGAGCGTTGCAACGGAGGCACCGGCCGGTGCACGGCCGTTGCAACGGAGGGGCCAAATTTTCATATCTCACAATTGGCTCGTGCAATTTTCCTGAAATTTTGAGGGAACCTTGGTAATATTATTTAAAGGCTGCACAAAAAAATCCAGGTCAAAAATCGCACTTTTGCTCCGTTTTTCATTTTTTTTGATTTTCCTGCTTTTCGGGTGGGAAAAAAATCGGCAAAAAAAATCCACACGGTGTAAATTCACCAAATTTGGTGGATGGAAAGATCTTATTTTTCTAGAGATTGTCGCAAAAAACGGCGTCAAAATTCGACCTCTAGAGCAGTTTCCTCGAGTATGTCTCCTCACGGAAAAGGATGTCTACCCGTGGCACTTTGGTAATGGCTCGGCAGCCTATTATAGGGGGGAGGGGTGTCGTGCTGCCAAAACTCGAGTTGCCCAAAGGCTTGCTGGGCGCAATGCCAGCAAGATGCACGATGCCTTGCCATCCCCTAGGCACACTAGCAAGCCCGTTGTGGTTGTGGTGTGCCGTCGGGGTCCCCCGCCCCGGGTCCAAGGTTGAGCACGGGCGTCGGGCTGC
>NC_080386.1:65451845-65466845 GCF_014773155.1 Arachis stenosperma
GAAATTTGGTGCGCCAGAGGCTGCCCTGCCCGCGCCAAGGGCAGGGCGGGAAGGTTGGTGCGCCAGAACGTGATGCGTGCGTGCGCTTGGTGCTGCCAGAATTGAGAAGCGCGCGTGCGCGTGCTGCATGCTGGTGCGTGGATGATGCCTGCCCGCGCCAAGGGCAGGGCAGGAATGGTTTTGTGCGCCAGGAAAGGAATGTTGCGCGCGGTTGGTGCGCCAGGAAGCAAATTTGGTGCGCCAACTTCAAATGCTGCCCTGCCCGCGCCAAGGGCAGGGCAAGGTTCCTTCCTTCAAGTCGTGGGTTCGATCCTGGGAGGAAGCAAACACGCTAGTTTTTCTTTTGATTTCTTGGCATGCTATTTGGTCTCAAGGCTTGGCTTCCTCATGGTTCTTGGTTCGACCCTTGTGGCTTGCATGGGAGCTATTTTCTCCTTGATTTTCTTCCTCATGGAGCCCGATCCTGCTCTCCACAAGGGCAGGGCAGAAATTGCTTCTCTTGGTTCCAAGGCATTATTTTGTGCTCTGCCCTTTGGAGTGGGCAGGGCAGGGTTGCCTATGCTTGCTTGGTCACTTGATTCTGCCCTTGTGGAGGGCAAGATTGCTTCCATTATGAGTTGCGGCACGCTTCTCCCTTGATTCGGCCACGCTTTTCTTTCCTCGGCTACACTTTCTTAGGCCACGCTTTTCATTTTCTTTTCTTTTCTTCACCTAAAACAAACCAAACAACCACTCAAAGTATCACTAAATTCAAGAAGCTTATAAATCAATTATAATGCAATTAAAATTAGCTTAAACCTCATGATTTAACATTAATTTCATAGTGGTTGCTTGATTTAGAGAAGTTGTGCATTTTCACTCCAAATCACTTACTTAGGATGCAAGAAAGTGTATAAATGCTAACAAAACAAGTGAAATTAGCTTGAAAATGGGTATATGATGACTTGTCATCACAACACCAAACTTAAACCTTGCTTGTCCCCAAGCAAGCATCAAAACTAAGAGTAAATGATATGAATAAGAAAAGAACACAAATCCTTATTATGCAGATAGCAGAACTTCAATTTATGGAGCATTTATGCAGACAATGATACTCACTTATTGTTGTTGCTGCATAATATACATTTTGCATCAAAGGTTTGCTAAACTTGCTGTCATAAGACTCACCTTTGATTACTCCCTTGGTAACTTTTCTTGGCTTACAATGCTTTAACAAGCTTTTTATTCTTTAAGAGGTTTGGTGTTAAATGTTGCAGCTTAGCCTTTGGCTTCATTTTCTTTTATTTTGCTCAACATCTTTCCACCACAGACACTTAGCTCACTAATTCTTCTTAGGATCATTGATGCCCAGCATCTCTTTGGATCACTAAGTGCTTTGTATCTAAGTTGCTCTTTATTGTGGATTTTCAATTGGCCATCCCAAATCAGTTGATCTAAGTGACCGGGTTTCAAAATACCCCTTAGAATTTACTCATCCAAGCAGATCTCAGTACAAGAACACCACAGGCATTTGTCCTAAGGTTCAAACCATTGGTGTCCAACCTTTATTCTTTGTTTTTCTTGCCATTTTGGCTTTTTCTTTCTCTTTCTCTTTCTGTTTTTGTTACCAAGGGTGCTTCATTATAGATAGGAGTCTTTGTAACAGCAAGCTAACTTACAATTGAATGGGAATGATATTATGCAACATTTATTTCATGAGGTATGCATTTAATCATACACATGTGCCACCACCAACTTCCATTCATACTCATGCAACATTGGATTTTTTTACTTTTCAATTCAAACCAAACTCTTTTATTCAAGCATATGGGAAACAAAGCAATATTTAAAGCTAAGTGATGGATACAAGCATTGTGCAGATTTAGCATTTTTCACAAACAATTTCACTTGTGGCTAAATGAACACTTTAGCAAGAAATACAATGGCTTCCAGATTTGAAACATCACACAGCAGCAAGGATTAGGTTCAGATACAACCTTTGAAGTTGCAGCCCTTTGATTTTTCTTTCTGCTATGTCCTCTTTGAGTTATAATGCATAATGTCTTCAAATGTTGGCTTCTATCCTGCATAGTTCTCAAAGTTGCTTGATTCTCAAGCCCTTAATTACATGTTAGTAAGCATAGTACTGAGTGTGGCTCTTGGATTGATTTTTGGTGTATGAACACCAAACTTAATTGTTTTGCCACTGTCTCAGATGTACCAAATTAACCATTAAGTGAAACCATGTATTCTTGCTGAAGGTTAATGGAATTAAAGCTAGAAAACAATTTAACAGTTGAATAATTTGTTTAATTGCTTGGAGCTGGAATCATGCAAGAGGTGAGAATGTGTTTTTAAATGATATTTTTGGTGGAACACCAAACTTAGAAGTTTTCATTCCCCCTCAATTTGTTTTGGTGTGCAACACCAAACTTAGCTCCTTGCAATGCACAACAATTACTCAACATTTTTATTGAAAAACTATGAAAAGCAATTACCTCAGGTTGGGTTGCCTCCCAACAAGCGCTCTTTTATTGTCATTAGCTTGACATCTTCATTGTTGTTTCAAGAGGGATTCAGGTTCTGGACCTCCTTCTCTTTGTTCCATTGCCCTCCTAGGTACAATTTTGCTCTATGACCATTTGCAGTGAATTGATTCTTTGTTGCTTCATCTAATAATTCGATGCTCCCACAAGGAAAAACCTTAGTTACCAAATATGGACCAGTCCATTTAGACTTAAGCTTGCCAGGGAATATCTTGAGCCGTGAGTTATACAAGAGAACTCGTTGTCCAGGTTTGAATTCTTTCTTCAAAATCTTCCTGTCATGCCATCTCTTAGCTTTCTCCTTGTATATCTTGGTATTTTCATAAGCTTCTAGCCTAAACTCATCTAGCTCATTCAGCTGTAACAATCTTTTCTCTCCTGCTGCTTCAGAATCCAAATTTAGAAGTTTGGTGGCCCAAAAGGCTTTGTGCTCAAGCTCTACAGGAGATGACAAGCTTTGCCATATAACAGTTGGAATGGAGACTTCCCTATAGGAGTTTTAAAAGCTGTTCTGTATGCCCAAAGTGCATCTTCCAACTTCCTAGCCCAGTCCTTTCTTGTGCTACCAACTGTTTTTTCCAGGATCTTCTTTAGTTCCCTGTTTGCCAATTCTGCTTGACTATTAGTTTGGGGATGGTATGGTGTGGCTACCTTATGAATAACTCCATATTTGTGGAGGAGTTTCTCCATCTGTCTATTACAAAAATGGCCACCACCATCACTGATGAGACCCTTGGGTACTCCATATCTAGTAAAGATATGCTTCTTCAAAAATTGAAGAACAACTTGTGCATCACAGGTAGTTGTGGCTATGGCTTCCACCCACTTTGAAACATACTCCACTGCTACTAAGATATATCTAAATGAATAGGAGGGAGGAAAGGGTCCCATGAAATCAATGCCCCAAAGATCAAACAATTCTACTTCCAAAATGAAGTTTTGTGGCATTTCGTTCCTTCTTGTTAGTCCTCCTGCTCTTTGACATTCATTACATTGGTGGACAAACTCCCTTGCATCTTTGAAGATGGTTGGCCAATAGAAACCACTTTGTAGAATCTTTGCTGCTGTTCTGTCTGGACCAAAGTGTCCACCATAAGCTGAGCCATGGCAATGCCATAATATATCTTTTGTTTCACTTTCAGGAATACATCTCCTGATTATTCCATCAGAGCATCTTCTGAACAAATAGGGTTCATCCCACAAGAACTTCTTTGCTTCATTGATTAGTTTCCTCACTTGTTGCTTAGTGAATTCTTGTGGTATCTTTCTCCTTACTTTGTAGTTTGCTATATCAGCAAACCATGGTGTTTGTTGGATTTGCATGAGATGTTCATCTGGAAAGCTTTCATTCACAGGTAATGAAGCTTTTTGAATTATCTCTGGTGGCAGCCTTGACAAATGATCAGCAACTAGATTCTCAGTGCCTTTTCTGTCCCTCACCTCAATGTCAAATTCCTGTAAGAGCAGAATCCATCTGATAAGCCTTGGTTTAGCGTCCTGTTTTGACATCAAATACTTGAGGGCAGCATGATCAGTATAAACCACAATTTTAGATCCTATCAAGTATGATCTAAACTTATCAAATGCATAAACCACAGCTAACAATTCCTTCTCTGTTGTGGTGTAATTTTTTTGGGCTTCATTTAATACTTTACTTGCATAATATATGACATGATGCAAGTTTCCCTTTTTTTGTCCAAGTACAGCACCAATTGCAATTTCACTTGCATCACACATGAGTTCAAATGGTAAGTTCCAATCAGGAGGTGTGATAATTGGTGCTGTTATGAGTTTCTGTTTTAAAGTTTCAAAGGCATGCTGGCAATCTTTACCAAAAACAAAAGGTTGATCAATCATCAAAAGATTACTCAAAGGTTTGGCTATTTTAGAAAAATCTTTGATGAACCTTCTATAAAAACCTGCATGCCCCAAGAAACTTCTGACAGATTTCACATTAGTTGGTGGGGGAGTTTTTCTATTATTTCCACTTTTGCCTTGTCAACCTCTATTCCTCTTCTTGAAACTTTATGACCAAGAACAATCCCCTCAGGTACCATGAAATGGCACTTCTCCCAATTCAAAACCAAATTAGTTTCTTGGCACCGTTTCAAGACAAGCGTTAGATGGTTTAAACAAGTATTGAAAGTGTCACCAAAAACAGAGAAGTCATCCATGAAAACCTCTAAAAATTTTTCAACCATATCTGAGAAAATGGAAAGCATACACCTTTGAAAAGTGGCTGGGGCGTTGCATAATCCGAATGGCATTCTTCTATAAGCAAAAACTCCAACAGGGCATGTGAATGAAGTCTTCTCTTGGTCTTTTGGATCCACCACTATCTGATTATACCCAGAATAGCCATCAAGGAAGCAATAGTAAGCATGGCCAGCCAACCTCTCAAGCATTTGATCAATGAAAGGAAGTGGGAAGTGATCTTTGCGTGTGGCATCATTCAATCTTCGATAGTCAATACACATCCTCCATCCTGTCACTGTTCTGGTGGGAATGAGTTCATTCTTCTCATTAGTAATGACTGCACTACAAGAAAACAAGCTTTTTGCTACGCTTTTAAAGCGTGGCGAAAAGTCAAAAAAATGTAGCGATAGCTTTTCGCCACGCTTTTTGAGCTACCGGCACGCTTTTAAAAGGGTCACAACTGCAAGGGTGCCGGTTGCTCTATCGCCACGCTTTTGGTGACCTACCGCCACGCTTTTTTTGTCGCCACACTTTTATCTATTGCCACGCTTTTAAACGTGGCCATATGTGAGAAATATGGCTACGCTTTTAAAGCGTGCCAATAGTAGGATATGGCTACGCTTTTAAAGCGTGCCAACAGCTAGGGATACAGCTACGCTTTTAAAGCGTGCCAATAGCTTGGGATATCGCTACGCTTTTAAAGCGTACCAATAGCGAGAGATATCGCTACATTTTTTAAGCGTAGCTGTTGATGACTGCGGTACAATATGGCTACGCTTTCAAAGCGTGGCTATAAGTTTATCCAGGTTCTGTTATTTTATTTTAATCTCTGTAATAAAATCTTACAGAATTCATAGATAATTGTAAAATTTAGATAATAACTAAGTCACTGGTTAAGAAACAACAATTGTCAATCAATTTGTTTGAAGACTTTTCTACAAGTTTCAAAGATCAAAAGATGAATAGTTGTGAACATTGCATTAAATGAGTTACAGGAAGAGTATTTGTGCATATTATGGTAGTACCATGCTAAGCTAAAAAGCACAATGCATCAATTTGAAAGAGCCACCACAACAAGAAACTAAGATTGCATCAGGAAATCAATGGTACATTATTTACATTGACATGAAACTGAACAACAATAAGGGGATTTCCCCCTTTGACCACAATTCCAAGTTCATCACTTGAAGCAGCTAAGGATCTGCTTTACCAGCAACTTGTTCATCACTTGAATCATATTTATCTTCACTTATTTCCTCATCATCACTTGATTTCTCTTCTGGTGCAGCTCCTACATCTTCAGCTTTAGCATACTTCTCACAGTACTCTGAACAATTCAAGCACACAGTGTTAAATTAAGAACTTTATTGATTCAAGTTAAAGACCATTAAATTATGCATATAAATTAGTCCAATAAAGAACTCAAGCCTAGAAAAGGAAATCCAAGTGATAGTGGCTTCAAGTAATAGATAAACATAGACAACAGCAGCTGTATAAAAAGAATTCATAACTATGGCTTACCCTACTTATGTGCTTTCTCTTCACCATCATTATCTTGCATGTACAAATGCTAAGTCAATTGAAATATTTTACCAAGTGATCAAATTTGGAGAAAAGACAGATTTAAACCTGGTTGAAATGCTGTTGCAATTTCTCATTAGTCAAATTGATACAGAATTGCTCAAAACTGCATAAGAACAATTAGTAGAGTGTAATTTTTCTTTTTAAGTAAAAAGTTAATGATATGAATCCACACATAAGAAATTAAGAACTTGATCAAGTTTCACATCATTATCCACACATACAGAGCATCTAGGTTCCTTAGCTAGTTAAGCACCTGTTCGTCTTGAAACTTTCAAATCTGTATATATCTAAGACTCTGATTAAGTTCTTTGAATTTGGATATTTCCCAATAGAATTGTTAACCTTGTCCACAATCCTGGAACAAGAGATATTTGTATGAGTTCAATGAAAAAAGGTGAGGCATATCTCCTAAAAGAAAGAACATATAACAGAGAGAAATGACCAGTCAAAAAGCCTTGAATAAATAATTTTAGCCAAAGCATCACTACTGAGACTTGCAGCAACGGGATCAAGTGACTTTGTTATTTTATATCCGCGAGTGACCATAGCACATTTGCAAAATGAATTCTCAAGGGATTTCTTGTCTCACCTAGGCATATAAACACGAGTATCTTATCTATTAGCTTTGTATTTAGTTGAAACAATTTGTACTTTTCCCAATTTGTACTTTTCAACTATTACTAGTATTGTCTACTGTGTCTAAACCTGTAATACATATCTGGATAAGAATTCACAGTAAAGCATCTAGCCCAAGTCAAATCTGGATTCTTTGGATTCTTCACCATCCAAATTCTGGGTCCCTTAATCACACAAATCAAATCAAATTAATCCCTAATTATTCACCATATTAAACTCCACACAAATTGAAACAAGTAATAACTATATACTAATTACTTTTTCCATTCTCTTTTAATTATCTGTCACTCTAAATATATTAATTCCATGATATATCCAATTGCTATAATAACTAATAATAAAACAGAACAGATACAATCTTTGCTATAGTAAAAGATTTGAAATGTTGAACATGGTTACCAGTTTCCTTGCAGCCTAATCATGTGAATAAAAAGATATGTCAACTTGGAGTAGGAAAAAAAAAGATAAGACATAAAAAATCAATCAGAGACTTTTCCATAGCAAGCTAGTGTTCAATGAATGAGCAACAAATGCAATGAACAGAGGGGTCTTTACTTTAATAGAAAGACAAGTTAACTATGAGGTGGATTGGTCAGTTTCTTTTATGTACTGCATTCTGATTCCTGAGTCTATGTTGAACCCTTTTCAGTATGTGTTTATATAATTAGACAGAAAACGAGTCAGAAAATAAAGATAGAAGCTTGCAATCTGTTAGCATAGATGAATATAGTAGGAATAACTAGCCCCTACAGGTTTCAACTTTCAACTCTTCCATTCACACTCTTTCCTCTCACCAAGTTCCAACAGATATTATATTTCCTACACATATATTATCATAACTTCATTTAATTAAGTTTAAATATTCAGACTTGCTACTCATAATGTTCTTATTCTAGTTTAAATATTTATCCTTTTTCAGACCTCAATGACACATAAAAGCTTTGGAAATTCATGGAAGCCTACAATCAGCACCAACAATTCCAATCGTGCTATAGAAAAACTCAACCAATCAACAAGGCACTCAGTAACTTCAATGACAAAGATCACACGAGAAAATGCTTCTCCAAATATTCACCATTTGGAAGGTTAGTTACAACATTTGTTGGCTCATTAACTCCCCTAGGAAATAATATTGACATTAGGAAATAAACAATTACCAGGTGGAAATATGGATCATTTGGCAAATGCTTCAAAGCAAACTCCCTCTGGAATGTGTATCTTGGATCTGTTTTGTGCAAAACACCATGTCCGTATCCAGGAATAACCTGGCGATCCAAAAGTGAATAGCCAAAACCCTATTAACAAATTTTCAATACTTCGCATTGCACTAACTCTAGTTACGAAAACAACCCTTATTTTGGAAGTATAAAAAATTGTCCCCTAGTTCTTTTCAAATCTTTTACAGAAAGTGTGAAATAAAAAAGAAATAAAAGAAATTAAAGGAATAAGAACAGGACTTACAAAGAACAGGACTTTTCAAATGCGTGGAGAGTCTACTTTCTTCCAAAGCTAAGCCGGAAGGGAGCGGTGCCGAACGAGTCAAGGGTTTGCAGAAACGGAAGGGAGCGGCGGCAAAGGCTTCATCGACGGCTGGTTTGCGACGGCAACTGAGCGAAGGGAGTCACCGCTAGAGAGTCACCGCAGAATGAGGGTTAGGGGTGCCGGAACCGGCGGAGGCATCACGAGCGCAGCTAGGTTCTTCACAGAGTGTCGTCGTCGCAGGAGTGGTTCGTCGTCATAGGAGTGCCGTCGTCGCAGGAGTGGTTTGTCGACGTAAGAGTTAGGGCTTAATAATGTTTGAAGTCGTTTGAAGAAGGAGGAGTTAGGGTTTAGGGTCTTCGAAGGAGCTTCTGATGAAGGAGTTAGTATACGAGCTCTTTATTCTTTAATCCCAAAAAGTTTTTAAGTTACAAGAGACTCAAACATTTTTAATTTTTTTTTTTCTGAGGGAACCTTTTGGCCACGCTTTTGAAGCGTGCCAAAAGGCTTGTAGGAAACGGCTACGCTTTTTAAACGCTACAATAATAAATTTCTGTTGCCACGCTTTAAAAGCGTGCCAAAATCTCTCTATGGCTACGCTTTATAAGTGTCGTAGAAAAAAACGTGGCTAAATCTCGCATCAACTGCCACCCTCAAAAAAGCGTGGCCATTGACCTTTTTCGCCACGCTTTTGAAGCGTAGCAATAAAAAACGTGGCCAAATCTCTATTCAAGCGCCACCCTCACAAAAGCGTGGCTATAGACCACTTTTGGCTACGCTTTTAAAGCGTAGCAAAAAAAAAGCGTGGCCATAGGCCTTTTTTCTTGTAGTGCTGTCATCCCTCCTTTCTTTGGTACCACTTGGACTGGGCTTATCCATGAGCTATCGGAAATGGGATATATGATTCCTGCATTCCATAACTTCATCACTTCCTTTTGGACAACTTCCTTCATTGCAGGGTTTAGTCTTCTTTGAGGTTGAATTACAGCTTTAGAATTGTCCTCCAAAAGAATCTTATGCATGCATACTGTGGGGCTAATGCCTTTCAAGTCGTCAATGGTCCACCCTAAGGCATCCTTGTGGGCTCTGAGAACATCAAGAAGCTCTCCTTCTTCTTTCTTTGTCAAGGATGAATTGATGATAACCGGGAGGTTTTCTGAAGTCCCAAGAAATGCATATTTGAGATGAGAAGGTAATGGCTTCAATTCTTGCTTTTGCACCTCTTCTTTCTTGCTTGGTTCCACTCCTGTGTTTATGAAAGCTTCAGCCACATGTTCCTCTATTGTTTCTTGACTGTCTTTTTCTTGCTCATGTTGACCAATGTCTAACATTTCTTCCACCAAGCTTTCTATCATATCCACCCTTAAATGATCTTCCTTCTCTGAGGGATGCTGCATTGACTTAAAAACATTGATGATCATTTGCTCATTGTGTACTCTGAAAATCATTTCTCCTTTTTCCACATCAATAATGGCTCTTGCAGTTGCTAGAAATGGTCTGCCCAAGATAATTGAATTGTTGCCTTCCTCATCGGTGTCAAGGACTACAAAGTCTGCAGGGAAGATAAACTCTCCAACTTTTACTAGCAAATTCTCCACAATCCCATTTGGTACCTTGATTGATCTATCTGCCATGACTAGTGACATCTTGGTGGGTTTGAGTTCTTTTATGGCGAGCTTTTTCATCATGGATAAAGGCATCAAGTTGATACTAGCTCCAAGATCACAAAGGGCTTTATCCAAGGATAGTTTGCCTATAGTGCATGACACTACAAAACTCCCTGGATCCTTGAGTTTTGGTGGGATTCCCTTTTGGAGCACGGCACTACATTCCTCATTAAGCATCACAGTTTCCTTCTCATTCCAATCCCTTTTCTTATTGATGAGCTCCTTTAGAAACTTAGCATACAGGGGCATTTGCTCCAAAGCCTCTGCCAAAGGTATGTTGATCTCCAACTTCTTGAAAGTTTCAAGAAATTTGTGGAAGTGCTGGTCCTTTGTTTCCTTGTGAAATCTTTGTGGGTAAGGCAGTGGTGGTGTTGAGCTCTTCACCACTTGATGCTGTTCTGGAATTGATCCCTCCATGATTTGCTTGCCTTTCTTTAAATTCTGTGGCTTGTTATCTTCCTCTGTGACCTTTTCAGAAGCACTCTTTCTTATCTTATCTTGGTTGATGGTTTCATCCTTCTTTGTTGGCTCAGTGTCATTCTCCATAAGCTTCTTTGTTGCTCCTTGGTCACCATCTGTCAACACCCTTCCACTTCTCAGTTGCACCACCTTGCATTCTTCCTTTGGGTTGGGAATGGTATCACTAGGTAGTGAACTTGATGGTTTCTCAACAGAGATCTTCTTAGAGATTTGGCCAATTTGCCTCTCTAAGTTCTTCATGGTAGCTTCTTGATTCTTGGTGGTCAGTTCTTGGTTTTTCATCAGTTTTTCCATGAGCTGTTCTAGATGGGTGATTCTCTGTGAGTCTTGTGAGGTGGGTTGATTTTGGGGTGTTGATGGCTGAAGATAAGTGTTTTGGTTAGCAGGGTGGTTATTGGGTGGGTATTGGTTAGAATTTGGGTAGTTGTTTTGTGGTTTTCTATATGAGTTTTGGTTAGTGTTTGGCTGGGGGTTATGGTTTGTGTTTTTCCAATTGTTTTGGCTTGTGTTTCTTTGCCATGGTTGTTGGTTTTGATTATGGTTGTCTCCCCATCTAAGGTTGGGGTGGTTCTTCCAAGATGGATTGTAGGTATCTCCATAGACTTCATTTGTTCCAGGATTTTGGGTGTGCATGTATTGAACCTGCTCTTGTTGTTGTTCCTCTTGAGTTTCTTCACTTTGCACCCAAGTGGTTGGAGGTTGGCTTGTGGTGCTCACTGCTGCCACTTGCAAGCCATCAATTCTCTTAGCCATTTGCTCAAATTGTTGTTGAATCTGTTGCTGCATCATTTTGTTTTGAGCTAAGATTGAATCAACTCCTTCCAACTCCATGACTCCTCTTCTCTGTGATGGTTGGCGTTGTCTTTGATGAGCAAAGAAATATTGATTGTTGGCCACCATATCAATGAGGTTTCGAGCTTCCTCTGTGGTTTTCATGAGTTGTAGAGAGCCTCCGGCAGAGTGATCAAGAGCCTCTTGAGCTTTAAGAGTGAGGCCTTCATAGAAGTTTTGTAGCTTGTCCCACTCAGTGAACATCTCTGGTGGACACTTCCTCAATAGAGCCTTGTATCTCTCCCATGCTTCATATAAGCTGTCGGCCTCCAATTGAGTGAATGTTTGAACCTCTGTCTTCAACCTTAGGACTCTTTGAGGGGGGTAGAATTTGGCAAGAAACTTGCTCACCAAGTCATCCCAAGTGTTGATGCTTTCTTTTGGAAAGGTCTCTAGCCATTGAGTTGCTTTATCCCTGAGAGAGAATGGGAAGAGTAGCAACTTGTAGCTATCAGGGGGCACACCATTTGTCTTCACTGTGTCACAGATTCTCAAAAAGGTGGACAAATGCTGGTTTGGATCCTCCAAAGGCCCTCCTCCAAAAGAACAATTGTTTTGCACCAGAGTAATGAGTTGTGGCTTGAGTTCAAAGTTGTTTGCATTGACATTGGGAGGAAGAATGCTACTCCCACAATGCTTAGCATTTGCAAATGTGTATGAGGCCAGGACTCTTCTCTGATGTTGATTGTTGTTGGCTCCTTCTTCAGGTTGAGTGGTATCTCTCTCCATGTCTTGGAATTCCTCCTCAGATTCTTCTTCTTCTCCAACAATGTTCTTCCCTCTTTCTGCTCTTCTGATTCTCCTAAGAGTTCTTTGATCAATTTCGGAGATAATGGGGGAAGCTCTTCCTATACCTGACATACAAACACACAACAATAAACACACAAACCCAGAAAATTGACAGAACTTCAATCTATTGCTAGAATGAGGTTTTGGTTAGTTTAAGCAAAGTTTCAAACAGTTAGTGTGTTAGTGAAAGTTAGAATAACAGAAAAGAAAAAGTGCTTAATCTAGACCTCCACTTCACTTAATCATTGTCAATCTATTTCAATCCCCGGCAACGGCGCCAAAAACTTGATGTGTGGAAAGCGATCCAACACAAAACTCACCGGCAAGTGTACCGGGTCGCATCAAGTAATAATAACTCACATGAGTGAGGTCGATCCCACAGGGATTGAAGGATTGAGCAATTTTAGTTTAGTGGGTGATTTAGTCAAGCGAATCAAGTGTTGATTGGGTGATTTGTGTTTAACAGAAAGTAAATGACAGTAAATGTAAAGGGGAGAGGGAAAATTTCAGTAAAATAAAGAACAGAAGAGTAAAAGTGCAGAAACTTAAAGAGCAAGAAAGTAAATGACTGAAACTTAAAGTGCAAGAAACTTAAATTGCAGTAACTTAAATGGCAAGAAAGATAAATTGCTAGAAGATAAAAGGGAATTAAGGAGTGGGATTGCAAGACCTTAACAAAAGAAAAGTAAATTGCAATAATGAAGATAGCAGAAATTGAATTGGATGCAAACAGAAATTTAAACAGCAAGGAAATTAAAGTGCAGTAAAAGTTCACAGAAGAACCAAAAGTGATCTCAGGATCCCAAGGGCTTAGGTAGCAGAGCCTAAAACCCAATTTCCTTCCCAGATCTGAATTCACTAAACAATTGACAGAAAAATGAAAGAAGAAGCAAGAGAAGAATAAAATTTGGATTGAATTATGCAGAAAATTAAAGGCAAAGAGCTTGAATGGGAATTGGGACAGAATTTCCCCAATTTCACACACCCAATACTCAGGAAACAGAAGAGTAGAATTGCCCAAGAGAATTGAGGAAGGAGATTTTCCTTTGATCCTCTTAGTTCTCGGTCAAGTCTCTCAAGGAAGCTTGAAAGTAAAATTTCAAAGCCAAGGTAAAAGTGAAAATTCAAAAGTGAGCATCCAGGTCCTAATTACATCAAACTAAGTCCTATTTATACACTTTCTATTCTTGGCTAATGGGATTTGGATGGGCTTTTGGATTGGTGAAGAAATGAATTCAAATTAATTTTCAATTTGAATTTTGGCCCAAAAGATTGCTTCCAGGAGGCTGCCCTGCCCTTGTGGAGGGCAGGGCAGAAAATTGATGCTAGGCACAAGAAGTTGGTGCGGCCATAGTGCGCATGGTGAAGAAATTGGTGCGCCAGAAGCTGCGTGGTGCGCATGAGGAGGAAATTTGGTGCGCCAGAGGCTGCCCTGCCCGCGCCAAGGGCAGGGCGGGAAGGTTGGTGCGCCAGAACGTGATGCGTGCGTGCGCTTGGTGCTGCCAGAATTGAGAAGCGCGCGTGCGCGTGCTGCATGCTGGTGCGTGGATGATGCCTGCCCGCGCCAAGGGCAGGGCAGGAATGGTTTTGTGCGCCAGGAAAGGAATGTTGCGCGCGGTTGGTGCGCCAGGAAGCAAATTTGGTGCGCCAACTTCAAATGCTGCCCTGCCCGCGCCAAGGGCAGGGCAAGGTTCCTTCCTTCAAGTCGTGGGTTCGATCCTGGGAGGAAGCAAACACGCTAGTTTTTCTTTTGATTTCTTGGCATGCTATTTGGTCTCAAGGCTTGGCTTCCTCATGGTTCTTGGTTCGACCCTTGTGGCTTGCATGGGAGCTATTTTCTCCTTGATTTTCTTCCTCATGGAGCCCGATCCTGCTCTCCACAAGGGCAGGGCAGAAATTGCTTCTCTTGGTTCCAAGGCATTATTTTGTGCTCTGCCCTTTGGAGTGGGCAGGGCAGGGTTGCCTATGCTTGCTTGGTCACTTGATTCTGCCCTTGTGGAGGGCATTCTGCCCTTGTGGAGGGCAAGATTGCTTCCATTATGAGTTGCGGCACGCTTCTCCCTTGATTCGGCCACGCTTTTCTTTCCTCGGCTACACTTTCTTAGGCCACGCTTTTCATTTTCTTTTCTTTTCTTCACCTAAAACAAACCAAACAACCACTCAAAGTATCACTAAATTCAAGAAGCTTATAAATCAATTATAATGCAATTAAAATTAGCTTAAACCTCATGATTTAACATTAATTTCACAGTGGTTGCTTGATTTAGAGAAGTTGTGCATTTTCACTCCAAATCACTTACTTAGGATGCAAGAAAGTGTATAAATGCTAACAAAACAAGTGAAATTAGCTTGAAAAATGGGTATATGATGACTTGTCATCAGCGGTGCAACGGACGGTGGGCGCGGTGCAACGGATGCTGGGCGCGGTGCAACGGTGGCAGGTCGCGTTGCAACGTTGGCCGTGGCCGTTGCACCGGAGGCAGGTCGCGGTGCAACGTTGGCCGTGGCCGTTGCAACGGAGGCAGGTCGCGTTGCAACGTTGGCTGGGGGCCGTTGCAACGGATGCCGGCGCGGTGCAACGGACGGTGGGCGCGGTGCAACGGATGCTGGGCGCGGTGCAACGGTGGCAGGTCGCGTTGCAACGTTGGCCGTGGCCGTTGCACCGGAGGCAGGGCGCGGTGCAACGTTGGCCGTGGCCGTTGCAACGGAGGCAGGTCGCGTTGCAACGTTGGCTGGGGGCCGTTGCAACGGATGCTGGCGCGGTGCAACGGATGCTGGGCGCGGTGCAACGGATGCTGGGCGCGGTGCAACGG
>NC_080386.1:65476845-65481845 GCF_014773155.1 Arachis stenosperma
CACTCTATACTAAAAAAAGACATCCTAGCCTTTTATTCACTAAGGGTGAGTTTTTATACAATCACACACATACCACCACTTACTATTATTCTACTTCTTTCTAACAATGACTATCTCATTTCACATTCAAACATTTCTTTTATTGAATTAAAGATGCAGGGGACAGACATGCTCTTAGTTAAGTGAAAGTAAACACACAAGCACAAGCTTAAACTAGCTTACTTATTTTAAGGTAAACACACATAATGCAAAGACTATTAAAATGACAACTTAAGGGTGCAAAGACACTTCAACAGATAGAATGCATGCTTTTTCTTTGTAGTGATGAATAAGGAGCAAGTCCACCTTTTATTTGTCATGCTTTTTCTTTCTTCTCTCATATACTTGGTTGTTGGTGTTCCCTGTGTCCTTGTTTGTTGTCTGTTGGCCCCGCCAAAATCCAGCTTTGTTCATCGTCTCCTCTACTCTATCTTCAAGCATCATGGCTTTGCTTACTTCTATTTCACTTTTCTCTTTGAAGTACTCTTCAAATGTTGGGAACGCTGGATCCATGTTGTGCAGATGATCTCTAATATAGTTCAGTTTGATTTGACTGTTAATATTGTAATCTGCTTGGACCTCATACCTCGCATCTTTGAGGGCTGCAGACTCATTGAGAGCTCTCATGGTTTCAGCCTGCATTTGTGCTAACTTCCCAAATGCCTCATGAGATTGAAAGGCATGCTCCTCTTGCATTGCAACAAATTTTGACTCAAACTCATTTTGTTGGTTCATCATTGCCAGTTGCCATTCTTTTTGTTCTTCGTAATGCTTCAAGTATTGTGAATGGTATTCTTCTTGCCTTTCTTGAATTCTTGTGTACTGGTGTGACAGTCTTCCAATTGCTTCTTGCATTTGAGTCATATCCATATTGCCATGTGGGACAAAGTGTGGCTGTTCCTCCTCCTCTTGTGATTCTTCTTCTGGTTGTGGCTCATCTTCGTCCATTGCTTCTTCTCTTTGCCTTCTTGGTCTTCGGCCATGATGTGCTTCGAGAGTCGTTGTCATTCTTTCAATGGTTATGGGTAAGCCTTGGCTTACCCACTTTGGATTTTCATCTTCCAGTGGTACTTTAGCCTTCACACACAACCTCCAAATGGTACTTGGATAGTACAACCAAGATCCGGATGCATTCTTCTCAGCAATCCGTTGGATATCTTTTGCAAGGATCTCATGGACTTTGATCTCTCCTCCTACCATGATGCAATGCAACATCACAGCTCTCTCCTTGTTAACTTCTAAGGTGTTTACTGTGCCCAGAATTGATCTTTTCATCAGCTCATACCATCCTTTAGCTTCTGGGGTGAGGTCACATCTCTTCAAATACTTGTATCGGTTCTTCCCAGATCCTTCCCATTCGGAGTTCTCTAAACAAATATCTCTAGCAATCGCATCATAATCCTGATCCTCATTCAACCTTTGTTGGTATCCTGGTTCATTAAAGCGGACTGACTTTAGCCCCAAGACTTTCTTGATTGCATTTGAGCTAAAATCTACTTCCACTCCCCGCACATAGCTCTTGTATGTTGGTGGCTCACGCAAGTCAAGCCTTGGGACGTTGGCATAGAACTCTCTTACAATATTGGCATTGATTCGAGTATCTGGTGATGTAAGCTCCTCCCACCTCCTCTTTTGAATTTTGTTCTTCATTTCTTGACATCCATCATCCGGAAATAAGAATGGAATTTCTGGATAGATCTTCTTGTCGTTCATCCACTCCATTTGAAATTGATGGTATGAAGATTTGAATCTCCATCGGTCATATTCATGGGTGCTCTCCTCCACCATAGGTTCTTTTCCTTTTCTTCGTTTGGTTCTTGATGAGGAGGCCATGATCACTTAGTTGGTGGAGTTTTGTAAGGTTAGAGGGGGTGTGAAGAGTGTTGGAGAGTTTGATGTGAGTTTGGAGCACAAAGAGATAAGACCGAATTGGTTGGGGTAAGAATTGATGAAGAGGTGTAGCTTATGATGAAGGATGAAAGAATTGAGGTTTCAATGCCACAAGGATTCGGTTATGTGCATGGCTAAAAGGTGGTGAGCTTTTTAAATGAGCAATGAAAGGCTAGGATGCAATTGGACTTAAGGGAATCAAAGGTATGTATGTAAGGATAAATGAAGACAAAATATACTCCTTGCCTTGCCTTTGCCGTGACCAACTTCTGAGGAATGGCAGATTCTTTTTTTGATGTGATGATATTTTGTCTTCATGCTATGCTTTCCTTTGTCTTGTCTCTTTCATTGAAGATTCTTTGACTACCTAATCATCACAACAAGACAAAACACATTAGTTTATCCAACTATGGCTAGAGTTGTTCTTTTTATAGCAAAACAATTATTTAAACCGTGACACTCTCTTAGGAGGACACCAAACTTAGTGTTTGGTCATATAAAAAGAAAATAAGTCTCTTCCTCCAATTAGTGCTATGTCACAAGTTCGTAATAATTGTTTTTGTTATCTTTTTTTTCTCTTTTTTTTTTCATGAAGGATCAATTGTATCTCTAAATTAGTGCATCAAAGTTTGATGGACACCAAACTTGTTTCTTGACAAAAGGTGCTTCACAATTGATGCCTTCATTACCCAAAAAGAAATTGTCTATTTATGAGATTTTGGAAAATAACAATTGTATGATTATTGATGCATGAATTCCTAACTTTCCTGAAGTTATGTGAACACCAAACTTAGTGTTTGGCTATATGCTTTATCAAGACACTTCAAGCATGTAAAACGGAATTATTGCTTGAAAGCATACCAACTTCAGACAATGCATGCAATTAATGATCCTGTTCATGAAAGGAAAGGGAGTTCATGCTCAAATGGTCATAACTTATTGAATTTAAAATGACATGAATTTTTAAAGCATGGGTTGCCTCCCATGAAGCGCTCTTTTATTGTCATTAGCTTGACATTGAGGCTCTCTTTTATGGTGGTTGGTGCTTGTAGGGCCTTAATTTGTCTCCTCTGACTGTGATTCTTTTTCTTGTTTTCTGATGTTCAATCTCAGCATGCTCTAAAGAGAGTATATTGCTGACAGTGTAGTAGTCCTCAGTTTGTTGATTTGACCCCAGCTGTTGATATATTAGCTGTACTTTGTCACCTTTGGAAAGCCCCTCTGTTGGAATCTTCCTATTCTTCCAACCCCTTTTTGTCTTGTTCCTGCTTTTCATCCTTCCTTTTGTTGATCTTTCTTTTCTAGTCATGGGCTTCTCTTGGGGACCTCTCTTCTTTGTGGCTAATATTCCAATATCTTCTTGAGCTTCTTCATTAATTTGCACAATCCTTGTCCTTGGGGTGTTGCTGTGACTTTCCTTGTCATTTTCTCCCTTCAGCTGTGATCCTCCCTTATCAATTTCCATAGAGGCTTTCTTCTTTTCACTAAACTGTGCTTCTGATAAGACCTTCAGAATGACACTATGATCATGCATCCTGAGAGTTAACTCCCCTTTCTCTATGTCTATGATGGCTCTAGCCGTAGCCAAGAATGGTCGTCCCAATATAACAGAGTCACTATCATCCTCGTCTGACTCTAGAACCACAAAGTCAGCAGGGTATATAAGGCTGTCCACCTTGACCAACAGATTTTCAACTACACCCCTAGGGTGCACCATTGACTTCTACCAGCTCCAATGACATTTGTACTGGTTTGACTTCTTCTATAAGCAACTTTTTCACCAGGGAGGATGGTATTAAATTAATACTCGCTCCGAGATCGCACATTGCTTTAGTGATGGTCACTTCCCCAATGGTGCAGGGTAACAAGAAACTCCCTGGGTCCTCAAGTTTGGGAGGCAGCCCTTTTTGAATCAAGACTCTGCATTCCTCAGTGAGTAATATGATTCCCTTCTCATCCCAACTTCTTTTCTTGTTGATAAGGTCTTTCAAGAACTTGGCATATAAAGGCATTTGCTCAAGTGCTTCAGCTAGAGGAATATTGATTTCCAGCTTCTTGAAGGTCTCAAGGAACTTGTGGAAATGTTGGTCCTTAACCTCTTTGTTGAATTTCTGAGGATATGGCAGTTGAGATGTGATGCTCTTTTCGATCTGCTGCTTTCCTTGATTCTTTTCCTTTGAGCTATGTGGCTGGTCCCCCTGTTCTTTGAGTTTCTCATTGTTTTTGGTTGGCATCACAACTTGCTCCTCAGCTTGATCTGCTTTTGTTTGCTTCTCTTCCTCTGGTTGTTTCTTTGGAGTGTCATTGTTGCTCATCAATATTCTCCCACTTCTCAATTGTATTGCCTTACACTCCTCCTTGGGATTTGGGATTGTGTCACTAGGCAATGAGCTTGAAGGTCTCTCAACGGACATTTGCTTGGAAATTTGCCCGATCTGCCTTTCTAGGTTCTTTATGGAGGCCTCATGATTTTTGTTTGTCATTTCTTGTAATTTCATCATTTTCTCTATCATGGATTCCAAGTTGGTGATTCTTTGGGGTTCAGGTGGTGCTTGTGGTGGGTTATGAGATGTGGTTGGTGGATGATAGGAATTTTGATTAGTGGATTGGTACTGGTTGGGATTGGGGTAAGTGGTTTGTGGTTTTCTATAGGTATTTTGGTTGGTTTGTTGCTGGTTGAAATTTTGATTGTGTCTTGGGTTGTTTTGGTTTGAGTTTCTCTGCCATGGTTGTTGGTTTTGGTTGTGAGTGTCTCCCCATCTGAGATTGGGGTGATTCTTCCATGAGGGGTTGTATGTATCACCATAAACTTCATTTGAATTAGAATGCATATACTGAACTTGTTCTTGCTGTGGCTCTTCTTGAACTTCTTCATTTTGTCCCCATGTGGTTGATGGTTGGCTAGTGTTGACTGCTGCAACTTGAAGGTTGTCAATCCTCTTGGTCATTTGCTCAAATTGTTGTTGAATTTGCTGCTGCATTAGTTTGTTTTGAGCCAGGATTGAATCCACTCCTTCTAGCTCCATTACTCCTCTTCTCTGTGATGGTTGGCGACTTCTTTGATGAGCAAA
>NC_080386.1:65491845-65495438 GCF_014773155.1 Arachis stenosperma
GCGCGGTGCAACGGACGGTGGGCGCGGTGCAACGGATGCTGGGCGCGGTGCAACGGTGGCAGGTCGCGTTGCAACGTTGGCCGTGGCCGTTGCACCGGAGGCAGGGCGCGGTGCAACGTTGGCTGGGTCCGTTGCAACGGAGGCAGGTCGCGTTGCAACGTTGGCTGGGGGCCGTTGCAACGGATGCCGGTGCGGTGCAACGGACGGTGGGCGCGGTGCAACGGATGCTGGGCGCGGTGCAACGGTGGCAGGTCGCGTTGCAACGTTGGCCGTGGCCGTTGCACCGGAGGCAGGGCGCGGTGCAACGTTGGCCGTGGCCGTTACAACGGAGGCAGGTCGCGTTGCAACGTTGGCTGGGGGCCGTTGCAACGGATGCTGGCGCGGTGCAACGGATGCTGGGCGCGGTGCAACGAATGCTGGGCGCGGTGCAACGGTGGCAGGTCGCGTTGCAACGTTGGCCGTGGCCGTTGCAGCGGAGGCAGGGCGCGGTGCAACGTTGGCCGTGGCCGTTGCAACGGAGGAAGGTCGCGTTGCAGCGTTGGCTGGGGGCCGTTGCAACGGATGCTGGCGCGGTGCAACGGATGCTGGGCGCGGTGCAACGGATGCTGGGCGCGGTGCAACGGTGGCAGGACGCGTTGCAACGTTGGCCGTGGCCGTTGCAGCGGAGGCAGGGCGCGGTGCAACGTTGGCCGTGGCCGTTGCAACGGAGGCAGGTCGCGTTGCAACGTTGGCTGGGGGCCGTTGCAACGGATGCTGGCGCGGTGCAACGGACGGTGGGCGCGGTGCAACGGTGGCAGGTCGCGTTGCAACGTTGGCCGTGGCCGTTGCACCGGAGGCAGGTCGCGGTGCAACGTTGGCTGGGGGCCGTTGCAACGGAGGCAGGTCGCGTTGCAACGTTGGCTGGGGGCCGTTGCAACGGATGCTGGCGCGGTGCAACGGACGGTGGGCGCGGTGCAACGGATGCTGGGCGCGGTGCAACGGTGGCAGGTCGCGTTGCAACGTTGGCCGTGGCCGTTGCACCGGAGGCAGGGCGCGGTGCAACGTTGGCCGTGGCCGTTGCAACGGAGGCAGGTCGCGTTGCAACGTTGGCTGGGGGCCGTTGCAACGGATGCCGGCGCGGTGCAACGGACGGTGGGCGCGGTGCAACGGATGCTGGGCGCGGTGCAACGGTGGCAGGTCGCGTTGCAACGTTGGCCGTGGCCGTTGCACCGGAGGCAGGGCGCGGTGCAAAGTTGGCCGTGGCCGTTGCAACAGAGGCAGGTCGCGTTGCAACGTTGGCTGGGGGCCGTTGCAACGGATGCTGGCGCGGTGCAACGGATGCTGGGCGCGGTGCAACGGATGCTGGGCGCGGTGCAACGGTGGCAGGTCGCGTTGCAACGTCGGCCGTGGCCGTTGCACCGGAGGCAGGGCGCGGTGCAACGTTGGCCGTGGCCGTTGCAACAGAGGCAGGTCGCGTTGCAACGTTGGCTGGGGGCCGTTGCAACGGATGCTGGCGCGGTGCAACGGATGCTGGGCGCGGTGCAACGGATGCTGGGCGCGGTGCAACGGTGGCAGGTCGCGTTGCAACGTTGGCCGTGGCCGTTGCAGCGGAGGCAGGGCGCGGTGCAACGTTGGCCGTGGCCGTTGCAACGGAGGCAGGTCGCGTTGCAACGTTGGCTGGGGCCGTTGCAACGGATGCTGGCGCGGTGCAACGGACGGTGGGCGCGGTGCAACGGTGGCAGGTCGCGTTGCAACGTTGGCCGTGGCCGTTGCACCGGAGGCAGGTCGCGGTGCAACGTTGGCTGGGGGCCGTTGCAACGGAGGCAGGTCGCGTTGCAACGTTGGCTGGGGGCCGTTGCAACGGATGCTGGCGCGGTGCAACGGACGGTGGGCGCGGTGCAACGGATGCTGGGCGCGGTGCAACGGTGGCAGGTCGCGTTGCAACGTTGGCCGTGGCCGTTGCACCGGAGGCAGGGCGCGGTGCAACGTTGGCTGGGTCCGTTGCAACGGAGGCAGGTCGCGTTGCAACGTTGGCTGGGGGCCGTTGCAACGGATGCTGGCGCGGTGCAACGGACGGTGGGCGCGGTGCAACGGATGCTGGGCGCGGTGCAACGGTGGCAGGTCGCGTTGCAACGTTGGCCGTGGCCGTTGCACCGGAGGCAGGGCGCGGTGCAACGTTGGCCGTGGCCGTTGCAACGGAGGCAGGTCGCGTTGCAACGTTGGCTGGGGGCCGTTGCAACGGATGCTGGCGCGGTGCAACGGATGCTGGGCGCGGTGCAACGAATGCTGGGCGCGGTGCAACGGTGGCAGGTCGCGTTGCAACGTTGGCCGTGGCCGTTGCAGCGGAGGCAGGGCGCGGTGCAACGTTGGCCGTGGCCGTTGCAACGGAGGAAGGTCGCGTTGCAACGTTGGCTGGGGGCCGTTGCAACGGATGCTGGCGCGGTGCAACGGATGCTGGGCGCGGTGCAACGGATGCTGGGCGCGGTGCAACGGTGGCAGGACGCGTTGCAACGTTGGCCGTGGCCGTTGCAGCGGAGGCAGGGCGCGGTGCAACGTTGGCCGTGGCCGTTGCAACGGAGGCAGGTCGCGTTGCAACGTTGGCTGGGGGCCGTTGCAACGGATGCTGGCGCGGTGCAACGGACGGTGGGCGCGGTGCAACGGTGGCAGGTCGCGTTGCAACGTTGGCCGTGGCCGTTGCACCGGAGGCAGGTCGCGGTGCAACGTTGGCTGGGGGCCGTTGCAACGGAGGCAGGTCGCGTTGCAACGTTGGCTGGGGGCCGTTGCAACGGATGCTGGCGCGGTGCAACGGACGGTGGGCGCGGTGCAACGGATGCTGGGCGCGGTGCAACGGTGGCAGGTCGCGTTGCAACGTTGGCCGTGGCCGTTGCACCGGAGGCAGGGCGCGGTGCAACGTTGGCCGTGGCCGTTGCAACGGAGGCAGGTCGCGTTGCAACGTTGGCTGGGGGCCGTTGCAACGGATGCCGGCGCGGTGCAACGGACGGTGGGCGCGGTGCAACGGATGCTGGGCGCGGTGCAACGGTGGCAGGTCGCGTTGCAACGTTGGCCGTGGCCGTTGCACCGGAGGCAGGGCGCGGTGCAACGTTGGCCGTGGCCGTTGCAACAGAGGCAGGTCGCGTTGCAACGTTGGCTGGGGGCCGTTGCAACGGATGCTGGCGCGGTGCAACGGATGCTGGGCGCGGTGCAACGGATGCTGGGCGCGGTGCAACGGTGGCAGGTCGCGTTGCAACGTTGGCCGTGGCCGTTGCACCGGAGGCAGGGCGCGGTGCAACGTTGGCCGTGGCCGTTGCAACAGAGGCAGGTCGCGTTGCAACGTTGGCTGGGGGCCGTTGCAACGGATGCTGGCGCGGTGCAACGGATGCTGGGCGCGGTGCAACGGATGCTGGCGCGGTGCAACGGTGGCAGGTCGCGTTGCAACGTTGGCCGTGGCCGTTGCAACGGAGGCAGGGCGCGGTGCAACGTTGGCCGTGGCCGTTGCAACGGAGGCAGGTCGCGTTGCAACGTTGGCTGGGGGCCGTTGCAACGGATGCTGGCGCGGTGCAACAGATGCTGGGCGCGGTGCAACGGATGCTGGGCGCGGTGCAACGGAGGCAGGT